>NC_026005.2:44166467-44262572 GCF_000442705.2 Elaeis guineensis
TATATATATACACATATATACAGACACACACACACACACACACACACATATACACATATATATATACACACACACATACACATATATACATACGTACATACATATATATATATATGCATGTACATACATACATAGATATCTATATATGTATATCTATGTATGTATGTACATGCATATATATATATATGTATATATATACATACATACATATATATATATGTATGTACATATATATATATATGTACATACATACATAGATATCTATATATGTATATCTATGTATGTATGTGCATACATACATACATATATATATATATATATCTACATACATACATACATATATATATATCTACATACATACATACATACATATATATATATCTACATACATACATACATATATATATATATATATCTACATACATACATACATATATATATCTACATACATGCATACATACATACATACATATATATATATATGTATGTACATATATCTATATATGTATATCTATCTATGTATGTACATATATCTATATATATACATATATATATGTATGTACATCCATACATAGATATACATATATAGATATATCTATATGTATGTACATATATCTATATATGTATATCTATGTATGTATGTACATATAGATATATCTATATATGTATATGTATGTATGTATGTACATACATATATATATATATATATATATGTACATACGTACATACTTATATAGATATATCTTCATACGTACATACATATATAGATATATACACATACATACATATGTATGTGCATTCATATATCTATATGTACATATATATGTATGTACATACATATATCTATATGTACGTACACACACACACACATATATATAAACATATATGTAGACACACACACACACATACATGTATATGTATGTACGTATACATCTATCTATGTATATGTTTGTATGTATACATCTATCTATGTATATGTATGTATGTTTGCATGTATGTATGTATGTATGTATATATATATATATATATATATATATATATATATATATATATATGTATGTATGTATGTATGTATGTATGTATATGTACATGCATATAAGTATGCATGTATATCATAACTCTGTCAAAATCAGCAAAGTGAACATGGAAATCATAGAGAAGTTGTTTGTTTTTCAAATAGTTGCTTTTTTTTTTCTGCATCAATAGTTTGTTGGACCAAATAGTTGCTCCCAGTTTAAAAAAGTAACAAAAACTCTCAACATACAAGCAATATGGCTCATGCTTTTATCGATGGGCTCTCTAATTGAGGAGGTTCTTTTAAACTCTGACTCTCTTATAGTACCTGCAGAGTCTGACCCCAACTTATAAACTGATGGTCCAAATTGAGCCCTATGCCAGCCAACTCCTGAAGTTGCTACTGATCTTCCAAGCGCATATTAATGGCAGCTTGAATTTGTGTCTCATCATCTAGGATGGGATGCTTCTTCTAACTCTCTAGAGTGATAGAAACATATCTGTACAGTTCAGTGGTCTATCTCCATCTTCTTCTTCGAAGTTCTCTCTTTTACTTCTTTGAAATCAACTAAGTGCTTTTTTATCAGTTGATGGATCTCTTGTGGACACTTTCGATACATAGCTATATCGAGATAACTGCTAGCCAAGTGTTGCTTCAACCTGGTTATCCCTTCTTCCTTGAATTTTATGTTATACTAATTGCACTCCAGGGGTGCTGACCCAAGAGAATCTATTTATGGTCTCAACCAATGTCACGCTCTGGCTTCTTTCTTAATGGATCCATTCCTGAGGGTTGAACAATCATAACAGTTCAGTAATTATGTAAAAATAGTAAAATTTGGTTCTTCTTTCATTTTTTTAAATTCATTTTATATTTTTAGTATTTTTAAATTAAAAAATATTAGAAAATCCATAAGTTATGAAAAATTAATTTGGCTACATATATTTTTCTAAGACAGTGGGCATGCATGAAATGCTATTTATTTTTTATTTTCATTCACATTTAGGCCTAGGCTACTATGCATATGATGTGTCAAAATTTTGATAAATAGATATCAAATTTATGTCGAAAGTAGCTTGCAAGCCTCTAAACAATATCTTGATTTAACAGTTAATTTTTGAATTTTATTTTTTAATAATTTTTATTCTAAAATTATATTTTTAATTTTAAAAATTATATACTTAATGAAAAATAATGATTTCAGCGTCATTGTGTAGATAATATATAATAAAATCATATCAAAATAAAAAATTTTGGCATGATCTCTCCTTGTTTTTTCAATGCTCATGGATTTTAAAGTAAAACAAAAGGAGAGAGGAAGAGGAAAAACTGAAGTGGGAGATAAGCTCACATATCTTTATTTGATGAGTTCTCCTCATTTTGCTGGTTGTTTGTATTGTAGAAAAATGATGAAAGCAAAGGAACAGAAATCTCTGACTTCTCTTCCTCCTAAAACTCTTTTCTTTTAAAATCCCCTACGACTCCACTGTAGCAAACAATAAGAAAACAAAAAAAAGGGAACAGGGTCGAACCCGATAGACTTCTCTTCCTCCCAAAACTCTTTCCCTTTAAATTCCCCTATGAGTCCATTGTAGCAAACTATATCAAAACAAAAAAAAAATTCAGAACAAGGCCCAACCGACCGATTCGGCACCAAACTGTATTGAACCGCACAGTTTAGGTCGGTTTGCGGTTTAGAATAGTTTGGGCTTTGTTTTGAATTTTAGGGTTGAATCGACCCAATTCTGCACTGGTTTAGCTCGATACGGGCTGAATTGAGTGGTTCGGTCCAGTTCAACAAACGATGGATATGACTCTTGGAATGTTGGCACTGATAACTGAGCTTGTCAGAGGAGTTCATGTAGAAGAAAATTTGCTCCCGAGCCCAGGTGGTTCTAGACCATGTTAGGTGGATTGTGGGTGACGGGTAGGACATTGACTTCACTCAAGACTCGTGGATCACTGACTTGTCGGTGGACCGTTGGCCGACCTTTGTCAGCATGGAGACTATGGACTTAATGCAGGTTGCCAATCTACTCCAGCCTAGGAGAGGAGGATTGTGTGTTGATGTGGTTTCCCAGCCCTTTGTGTCGGCTTTGGCGGAGAGGATGTTGGCTATTGCGATCCCTATATATAGCGGATGGGATGTGAGAGTTTGGGGTTCTGCTTGCACATCAAGGGTGGTGACACCAGACCTCTAATGAGGAGTTCAAGGGGGAGGCAATCAAGAGGTTGGACAGGGAATGGATCTGAAGGCTTCATATCCACTCGAGGGTGAGTCTTTTCCCTCGGAAGGTGGCTTGGCGCTACCTTCCAACCAGTGCTGTGTTGTGAGCTAGGGGTACGGACCTCCCTTTGACCTACCTATGCTACTATAGGGACGAGAATATGGTGGACCATGTCCTATTTTTTTTCCCTAGAGCTCGACAGGTATGGAGTTTGGTGGGGCTTTCCCCGGTGGCCATCTCCTCTATGGAGCTAGCTCAGGACTTCCTGGAGGGGCTACAACAGAGCTTGGAGTTTGATTCCTCCAGGGTGATGGGGATCAGGGTAGCTTATATTGCTTATCATCTGGCTAGCTAGGAGTAGGGGGACCTTTGAGGCATTTTGGCAGCTGACGAGATTTACCATGGAGAGGGCGATGGTGTAGGCTAGAGAGGTTATGCATTGGTCATCAACTACTTCGGCCTTGGTCACTTGGGACACCTGGGACTCTCAGGCTGCTCAGGCAACGATCTTATGGTGTTCATTACTTGAAGGTCAACTTCGATGGCAACATGAGAGGTACCAGGGGTGGTGCGGGTTTTATGATCCATGATCCTGATTCCAGATTCATGGTGGCTAGTGGGAGACACCTATTCGACAACACTGTTCTTACAGTGGAGCTGCGGGCTGCCTGAGTGTGTATATCCTTTGCAAGGATGAGGCTACGGGTGGAGAGACCTGTGGTGGAGGGGGATTTAGCCATGGTCATCGGTTAGTTATGGGAGCGGCCGAGAGATGCAGCTGTTCACCCACTCCTATGCGACATTTGGCATTGGGTTTGGGGCTGCTTCTCGATTGACATCAGGCACATGTATTATGAGGCCAACAATACGGCGGACTGGTGACCTCTTTTGTGGCAGAGCATACCAGAAGGGCTACTTGGATTGAGATGGTTCATGTACCGCAGGCGTTCCAGGATATTCTTCTTTTTTGATCTTTTTTGCTGTGTTCATACTCAACATGTATTAGTGCTCCATCGTACCACAAAAAAAAAGAAGAATTGAAGTCTATGACAAGGAAGTAGGAGACATAGTTCCTTGTTTGTCATGTGATTAGAAGCTCAAGAGTCTATTTTTGATGGAACTTATTTATGATGGAAGGTGAATAAGACATTGTCTATGTTGGGACCTATATGGGCATTTTGCTTCCATATTGGGTGTGTGTTGGGGAGGTCTTGGCCTCTTGGGTATTTAAGCAATGCCAAGGACTCTAGCTTACAACTTTTTGCTGACACCTTTTGATGAGGTTTTGGGTTGTTCCGAATAATATCAGAGCTAATCTAGCTTATGGCCCATGTGCAGCTTAGGGATACTAAACATGGGCACTTCTAGGGTTGACAGCAAGCCAATTATGGTGCTTTTATTTTTGATTAGACCCTTCCCTATGCTAGGCAATGATACTTGGACAGAAGAAATTTATTACAATTTGCTGTGTCCCTACGGTGACATCACCATAGGGACACAACAAACTATGCATGTGTTTTGCATGTCACTCCCAAGGGACATGCTCCAGCTTAAGTTTCTTCCATTGTGCTAACTTGCACACCTGGCATCAGTCAGTAATTAGATCGGATGGTATAAATAAATACCAAGCTTTGCCCATTCCTTTCTTTTAAAGCAATGACCTGTATAGGAAAACAAAGAAATAGAAACAAGTAAAAAAATGAGGGATTAAAGCAATTTGCTGATCGGATTGTCCAAAGTATGATTCGCCAAATCACCCTGAATCGGACAGCTCGAGGCGTGCTGAACTATACCGGTAGCTAATTGGTGTGGTTTGGGCATTTGATTTGGAACGCCAGCAAAAATGGAGTAAGGGAGAAGAAAAGAGAGGAAGAGGGAGAGAGGAGGGGAGGGGAGAAAAGGAAAAGACCGGCAGTGGCCCGTCGAGGCCATCGGAGCTCCACGGTCTTCTACGAGATGTGAGAAGAAAGAGAGAGATAGAGAGGGGAAGGGAGAGTAGACGAGGGAGGGGGGAGGCGAGGGGGTGGTTGTCGGAAGGCCGTCTTAAGTGAAGTCGGCAAACCTATATATAGTTTCCGGTTTTACTATGTATCATCTTTTTAAAAAAATATGATGAAATAGAGGCTTCACTCCTGTTTCGAACCCATGGCGGCTGCAGGCTGTTTTGGGCCCATTCGTGGCCTTGCCGCCGCCTTCCCCTTCCTCTTCTCTCTCTTCCCTCTCTCTCTCTCTCTCTGTTTTTATTTTCTCTTGCAGAGGACCGTGGAGCGTGGGAGGCCTCGATGGCCCTTTAGCGGCCTCCGCGGCCCTTCGGTGGCCACCACTGCCGCTGGTCTCTCTTTCCTTCCCTCCGTCTCCCTCCCTTCCCCGATCTCTCTTTCTTTCTCTATTTCTTCTCGGTTCATCCCTCATTTCCATGTCGGTTCGGATCCGGTATGGGGGCGCACCGACTTGTACCACCAGTTGGCTAGTATGGGGTCCGGTTCCAAGTTGGCAATCCTTGGTCTAAATAGCACTCTTTGTTGCTGTTGACCATGGCAAGACCAAAAGATCAAGGAAAAGGAAAGGAGCAACTTGCTGGAATAGAAGAGAGATAGGGAAGAAACATCCTTTTCTCTATTCTTCATCTCTGAGCATCTCTTCTTGGCAACTATTCTTGGGCATGCAGTTTTTTCTTTTCTTCTCTTCATTAGGTGGCATTGGTGAGGTCTTGGTACTTAGGCCAAGGACTCCAAATTACTACTACTGGCTAGTCCTTTTTGGTTTAAGTACTAGGTCGTTGCACTTTAGGTAATCTACCACTGGAAGAGGTGAAGACTTGATAGATATTTGCTGACTTTTCTTTATGATATGGTCATTCTTCCTGGAGCAGAAGAACATGCCTTCTTGAATACTAGCCTCTGTCAAGTCTTTTGATGTTGTTAATTCAATACATATAGTTGATTTGCTTATGTTGGTTTTGTTGGAATCCCAACAGCTCTTCATGATGTAATTTGTCAAACCATAGTGATTGGCTGATTGCACTTCCGAACTCCATGATCTCCCCCTTGGTTCATATCCTCCTTTATGACCGCCACATCCCTGTACACCACGACCTTGATTACCATCACTTTATGTAGTAAATTGAGCAAGAGCTGATTTATCTGCAATATATGTAGATGAAGTGGGAAAGATGCATGCTGAAGACATGTATACGTTATTTAAATATGGTATTTTGCTGCTAGGTCAGAAATTTAGCCGCTTCTAATTCTTCAATCTGCTGCCTTAGCTTATCTGATTGTTTGTGATGGGCTGACAGACATTCAACTCTTATCACATGCCTCTAAGAGTGCTAAAGCATTCATCAGGACTCTTAAATCCTTAATGTTGCCAGAAGATCTCCGTTCATAACTCATAAATGCTTGCAATATTCTTTTCAGCTTACTGCATATCACGCAAGCCCCCTCAAATTTCCTTAGCAATATCAAAGTCCCACATCAGCTATGCATTAGGTAGATCTTGGTACTTGCACAGGAACAAGGAACCAAAATAACACTTTGGGTTAGCCTTTTTAGGTTGAGATCCCAAGTTGTCACAGTTGATATCAGAGTGGACTCTGCCTATGTGGACTAGGAGGTATTGCAACATGGGTCTATTGGGGTTGACCAGGAGCTGATAATGGTGTTTATGATTGGATTCTGGTACTTGCGATTGGATTCTGACCCTTAATTTGGCAAGGACACCTAAGCTGAAACAGAACAATGATGTAAGGACCTGTGTAGGCATGTATTTAATCCCACATTGGCTATGCACTGGATTGATCTTGAGTATTTATTAGGACCAAGGAATCCAAATAACACCTTATAACTAGCCGTTTTTGGGCGAGGTCCTTGTTGTTGTACAATATTACAAACAGATGGTTCCATGTTGTTCCACGGCCAAGTCATCACTTATGAGTTCTCTTGGCTCCATTCAAGGAGTTTATTATCATGAGAAGAAGAAAGATTATGCATCACATAGTTCAGGTTGCCTTTAGCTGTCAGAGACTCAGAAATACATTAACACATTGCTCAGTGAAGGTAATGAAAGCAGAGAGAATCGAAGGGAAACAAAAGAGAAGAGAATAACTCATGGTCACAGCATAACCATATGCTTCTCGTCCCTCCTTTTCTTTTATCATATTAGGCTTCCACATTTTAACTTGACAAAGGACCCCTGCAATGAAGGGCTACTCAAAGAAGCTGCCTATATTCATGGCCCCCCAAAGAAGGCCCAATAACAATAAGAGCCAATAAAAATAGTGATAAATTTCTAATGAATCATAATTGCTGATCTCGTATATTGTGATTAACACTGATATGTGGGTGGGACTCAAAACGTGACACAATTTAAGAAAGAAATTAACCACAAGAGAGAAATAGAATGATGTATCAGGAAAAACTATAATTTTGCATGATGAAATTTTGTTGAACTAACATGGATGGACAAATTCGTTATGCAAGATAGTCTGTTCATCGAAATCCTTTCCTGGCTACCGAAGGATAAGATAATGAACTTAGGTGATTTGAATTTGCCAGGGATTTCTGTAAACATATAGTTTTCATGCAGTTTCTGGCAAAGTAGGACATTAAATAATCTTAAAACATAATATTAATGGCTATATGACTCCCTTGTAAGTCTATTTAATAACAGTTCTTGCTTTATAGGACTACAAAATATTAGCAGAACATGAATATGTTGCATCGCTAAAACTTATGGTGGGGGCTCTGTTTCCTTTTCACTCAATATGGAGATTAGGGCTTAATGCAATGAGAAAAAAAATCATTATAATGAGTAACATGATAGAAGTTCATAAGCTAATCATCTTACAGTAAACCCATAGTACACTTTCAATTAAAAAGGGGACTTATAATTACTGGAAAAAATAAACATCTAGATATACTTTCTATGACCTTCAACCCAAACCATGATTGACAAAGCTAAGAATGTCACTCAAAATCTCAATTTATGGAGCTACGGTCTAGTGAATAATAATATTAGGCCACTGACAATAGAGTACAATACAAATCACAAACTAAAAGAGAGACTATGAGTTTGTCCATACATGAAATACAATTAGACACATGATAAAGATTAAAAGACATTATTTATATAATTCTTTTTATATATTTGTCATGTTTACACTAATGCTTGTGTTTCCTTCTGGTATCATCCTTTATTTGGCCCTAGCATAGATATTGATTTATCTATTTGTCTAGCTGTTAAACAATCATGAGCCTGCTTCCTATATTTCATGTCCTTTATCGTGCATAAGCATGTTCTTCTGGTGTTTTTAGGTTCTCTCGGACATGATGTTAATAGGTTATTCTTTGTATTTTCCAATCATTCCCTAGTAGCAGTTATTTTTATCATGCTTCTTAAACCACTCTTACTGTATCAACATGTGCAGTTTTTGTTTATTTATAACTTCTATCGTCTAATGTTAGGTATCACTCCCCCATATATTTTGTTATGTGCTTATGTGATACCCTCATCTTGTCATTTCACTTATATACTGAACTACTGTAATCTTAAATATGGGTTAGATAAAGAAGACTAAGGAAAAAAAGGCTAAGACAAAGTCGTTGAAAATGTCCAGTTACTTTTGATCTCTCCTTATAAAATGAATGAAACAGAAAAACTTGGAAAAAAGAATGGCTCATATGGAGGTAGAGTCATATATGCTATACTTCCAACCATCGCATGGCTTGCGAGTTTGGTCAAGCATCTCTCTTTGAAGCCTTTCATTTCATTGATACATGCAATTTGTTAAAATCTGTTGATAAGCTAGAAAATGATTGATTTGCTATTTTGTACTTCTGTACTATTGCAATATAAGACAGAGGAAGTGATCATGTCTACTAAGTACACAATTTTGCAGCTTTTGATTTCCCTAGCAGCTTATTAAAGCTCCATATATCTATTTTCTGTATCAGGCTCGTGAATTGGCTGAAAAAGAGCCCGAGAATGGTGTCTTCAGAATGCTTTGTAGTGATGTTACTCGATTCTTGACGACCATTCTTATTGGCACAACGTAATGGTTTATTATTAATTTCATTATTTCCATCATTAAGTTTAAATAATTGGATCTTTGATCATTTAGGTTTGTACTTATCCATTGTTTCTTATTATATAATTTTGTGATATGTACTCAGTGTAGTCAATATTGGTGCTACGGCACTTGTCACGGAGGCGGCAACTACAATTTTCGGTGAAGCTGGAGTTAGTGCAGCTACAGGAGTTATGACTGTATGCCCCAATGTTTCTTGGTTTATGTTTCATATCTAATATTTTCCTTTCCCTGTGTGGTTTTGAACCAATCATATTATTAGGCTTGTTCAAATTGCCAATTACTATCTCACCCACTTCTCATTTGAGGAGAAAGATGCTTTGTGACAGTTCTAGTATACATTGGCAGGAAGGAATAGAAATAAGGCAATCACATATTTATGTTTTCAAGAGAAGTTATTAAGATCGGATTTGATTTCTCATAATGCTCAGAATCCTCCTTGGAGTTCAATCACAAAAATTGAATTGCTTTCCCATCCCAAAATCTTGTCTTCCTCTTATGAGCCTCTGCTTTTTCTCTTCCATTTTGATCCTTAGCACTTCTCTTCAGGTTTTGGTTTTGGTGGTCCCACCCACCCCACTCTTGTGCAAGGGCTATGGGTGGAAGTATCAGAAGACAGAATGCAAATGATAGTTGAATGGTTCTTTGTTATTTTGTCCGGTATATAGGACTAGGAGCATCAAAAATTGACTGGACCTGAAAAACTTGACCTGACCTGACCTGACCCTATTTGGATTGGGTTTGGGTTAAGACTTTTATAGTTAGGGTTGGGTATGGTTCATGGTTCTTATGACTTGAACTTTAAATGGGTCAGGTATGGGTTAAAAGCTTTGACTTGCCTTGGGTCATGAGGGTAGAGCTCTGTTTGGGTCAAAATAGTTTAGGTTTGGTTGAGGAATGAACTTGGATAAGATTTTTTTTTTCTTTTTTCTTTTGAGTAATATTAGTCTTTTTCTTGATACTAGTTGTTTTAATCATTTTTGAATTAACCTTTTACATTGTAAATATTGGATTTGATAGGTTAGCATAGATTTATTAGGGATTGAGTCTTATAATAGATTAAGCTAGGGTCAAATGGGTGACCAGAAATGACCTTTGGGTATATATGGGTCAAGAGGTCTTGACCTGACATTTGGTTGGGTCGGGTATGGGTCAAGGTTCAGTATGTTGCTGTCCCTAACTGACCTGACCCGGACTCAACTGGACCCAACCATTGCCACCCTCACCATCATTAGGTGAGATTATTAATGAGAATGCAAGTACTACCGAAACATCTACCATCCATATCAAAATGCCCTTATAGTGATCTGAGTTAGATTAGCATATTAGAATCAGAATGGACTATCAGATCTAAATTTTGGATGGTGATATAAAATCTGCTTATAATTTTCATCTTTAAAATTGAATGACAAACACATCTCCTTGTCGTCTTGATTGTTTAGTAGACTTTATAACCACCATCTTAACCCAGTAAGTCCTAAGCACATAAAATAAAAGGTTTGGGAGTTAAAATTTTAAGGGACCTTTGGAGTGCTGGAAGATCTTATTGTAATCCTAAAACAATGTTGCATTGAGATGGCTGTAGAGAATTTGAGAAAGAAGTGACATAATCTATTTTTCAGGATAATAGTTTCCATACTCTCATGCGATTTATCATAATCCTAAAAAAAAGTAGGGATTGGCTAGTTGGCTCCTCTTGGATGTTAGAAGCTCTCTACTCCACTATTTGAACCACCCACTCTACTGTGTTTCTAATGTAGAGACCCTTCACTTGAAGATCTTATTAGGCCAATAAGATCATCTGGCATCCAAGCAAGCCCTCAGAGTTTAGGCAATACCCATAATATACTTTCTTTCTGTTATTCACTTACCTGGTCAATATAAAAAAATTAACCATTCTTCAGCTATTTAGAAAATATGAAGACATACTACTAGAAGTTGGCAATTGGATATTGTAAAAATAAACTATATTTTAATTAACATTTTGGCTAATTATATACAAGAATTGATAGCTATAAATATTTGGACTAATATATACTCTCAGTTCTTCAAAAATATATGATTATATCTTGATTGTTTGATCTCCTAGTCCAGTCATAGGGTGAATTTCAAAAATCATAACGATTAGTGATAGCACATTTTAGAACATGCATTGCTTATGATTCCTATGTGCTTCAAGTCAACGTTTTACATCCCAGCAGGATGGAGGGCATTTCGATCATCCAGTCCCATTCCTGTGAGAAAACGGGACCGAGATGGACTCGGGACACCGAAATCCATCCACGCAGGGAGAGAAGAAGAAACAAGAAACAAGGAAAGGAAAGAAAGTGTTAGATGTGTGCCCTAGAAGCCAATTGTTGGTTGACATATTTTGTAATTTTGGGGTACAAAATTTGTACGTGTAAAATTTTATTCATTAGTAAAGGGGCAATTTCATTTCAATCATGTTTTATGTGTCCATGATTCGTCCAAAGAATTAATGGATGTTAATATGTACTCTTAAAGTATTAAGAATTTGAGACATATTATTGATGGTTAATTCCTAAAAGTTTTCGATCTAGGGATCATCACAGAGGACGGTGATCGATCCAGTTAAATCGGTATACGGATCACCTCCTTTCTAGACAGATGAGTATCGAGTCTGCAGTGTAGAGACACTGGGGTGAGAGTGCTGGTGGTTGTTAGAGAATAACTTGCACTGAGCGTGACCAACATGAGAAATCATTTGGATGTCTACTCTTCAGTGATTTTCTCGATGCTGCAGTGGTATGAATGGTTCTTTAATCTACGGTGCATCGGCTATTCGTAGTGAGGCGACTGTAGTTTGACTGCACACTCTTGATCTCCTAGCCATTCGGGTCCTTGCTGTGTATGTTGGCTACAGTAGATTCAGATTCACTGTTAGGAGTAGATGTATATAGATGGGATCTATCAACCTCAATAGACAAGTAGTCCTATGCGATTCGTGAGACTGAGTTCAGGAAGTCTTTGACCAAAGTAAGTGTGAATACTAGAAAAGAATTTATACGGGATTCACGAATGAACTCGAGTCGAGCCAATCATGCATATGACTGACGTTGGAATTTGACGAGTTCTCAATAATCTCCGTCTAGTCGAAACTCATGATAGAAGGACTGAATCACACGATAACTACACTAAGAGATTCATTATTTTCATTTTGCGAGGTTGCTACTATATACTGATGGATATCACTGATGGATTGTGAGACTCGTCGAGCATCGTCTTGATGATCGATGATCTTTGATGGGTAGAGTTGGAATCATTTCAATCCATCGAAAAGAGTTTCGATGATATTGTGATAGGGATCACAGTATATCTCATTACAAGACAGAATAGAACCTATGGGATCATACACAATAGAGGTTCTTGTCTGATCAGATGGTTGATTAGCGATTATGAATCGGAATCGTTAATGGATCTAATTGTCAGTGTGATTGATGATTAATCCAATGCAAAAGTTGCAATAAAGTAATTCGCTAAGAGTTAGTGAATTGTAGGAGGATTTATTAGCAATTGGATTGCTAATTGACTTAATTTGATTGAGCAATGGGGTTTGGATCAAGTCTAATTAAATTGAATTCAAATTGGATTCAATTTGACTTGGATTGGATTTGATTAGATCAAGTCTATTTGAGTCACGAGATAACTCAATTGCAAGGAAGACCAATTATTGATTTGATCAAGTCTTGGGTATAGTTAATTCCTAATTGGATTAGGATCTCGTTTAGGAGATTTGGTTCCTAATTGGACTAGGTTCTCTCCTTTACTTGGGTCTAACTAAATCAGATTTGAATTGGGATCAAATGGAATCAACCAAGAGACCCATTGGACAGGATTTCTTCCCTTGCACCACACCCATCTTGACGCCAAAGATCCCTCACGCCATTCTCATTTTTGCATGAGATTTCTCCATGCAAAAGCTTGGTTGCCCCCTCTTCTTAATGCCCATGGATAGGATGTGATGAAGATTGATTCGAATTCGAATTCAAATTTGATTTGAATTCAAGTTTGAAATCAGATAAGGATTAATCCTTAATCCTTATCTTGATAGAGTTTGGTCTCATCCTAACCTCTCTGGACGCCATCTATAAATGGGTCTTCTCCCTTGGGCGTGCAACCAGGATTTCCATCATGAGAAAATTAGAGTGGGGCGTGAGGCATTGGGCGTGGAGGTCCTAAGGTTTAGATCTAGGCGCTGGGCTTTGTGAGAGAAAAAGCGAAAGTGTTCTCTTCTTCCTCCACCTCTTCTTCCTTCAATTTCTCCTCCTTCTCTGAAAGGGTCTGAGAGATAAGGAGGTCTTGAATCAGCCATCAGGAGCGGATTTATGCAGAGGAGATAGCACTTCGAGGAGATCAACGAACCTCTGATCAGATCAAAGGTTTCGTGTGGATATCTGTAGAGGTCGGATGCGTGTACGGCTTCAGGAATCAATAAATCTATGATCATCAGCTGTGGTGTAGATTGACCTACGCAAAGATATGGAGATCGGATCTCCTCCTTGTAGATTAGATCTTAGATCAGATTTCAGATGCATGCTATGTTCATATCGTAGATCCATGATTAGATGGTTTGTAGATTAGATCCAATCTATGTCTAGGTTAAAAAGTTTAATCTAGATTACTTCCGCTCTTTGTTTCAAAAATATTTTGAAATACATGCATGAAACCATCTAAATCTAGCAGTGGTATCAGAGTCAGGTTCTGATATGAACATAATTGCATGTGATCTGAAATCTGATTTGTAGGAATTAGATCTAAAATTAATCAATTGGTTCAACATCGTTCTGACATATGGTTGCCCTGGTATAATTCAGCTATGCTGAATGGTTATCTTAGAACGATATTGAACATCATAAATTGTTAGATCTAAAATTTCTGCAGGTTACATAATATGATTATGTTTTTGTTTTAGAACTGAAATTTGTTTCAGATTGGAAATTAAACTCAGATCTGAAATTGTTTTGAGTAGTTCCGTTCGAATCTGAAATCTGTTTCGGATCTGAATTTAGATCTGAATTTTTACGTTCAGATCTAAAAATTTTGCGATGTGGGTTCATGGGTAGACTGATTTGGATCTCTAATTTGATTAGAGTTCTGGGGTTCTTGATTGGCACATGTTGGGCTCAATCGAGATGAGCAATTTAAGTAGCTCAAGATCAAATCAATAGTTGTAGGATCGAATCGATTAAACTTGCATGTGTTAAAATCTTGACCCATAATTTGATCTTGGCTCAGTGGCTCGAGCCTCGATCACTTAGGTTAACCCAATTTGAAATTGGTCAGGATCAGTTGGTGTCTAAGGCAAGTAATTGAGTGATGGTTATTTAATTAGGACTGTTGCCACTGACAGTGGGGAGCCTCCTATGAATCTCTTACTTACCTGGCCAATTATGATCGATTTAGAATTTGGGTGCCTGGTGATTTGAGCTGAACCCATACCCTAATCAACTAAAGATTTGCATGAGATGTAAATGTTTAAAATAGACCTAAATAAATCTCCTGGTATATATTAAGTCTAGCGGTCTTCCACCATTGTAGAGATGCAGACGTCTTTCTGGCGTTGATTGTTCTCGGCTGGTCATAGTGGTTCGATTGCATCGGGAAGGTGCAACCACTTTATTAACACTAGATGCTTCAGGGTAGAGATGTGGTTGGACCCAATAACTGTTAGGTAAGAGATCCAATGACGGCTTTACATCTACTGGTGAACAGTAGATCTGACTTAACTAAAAAATATGGTCAATAACTGTTAGGTGAGGCCATAGGACTTAGAGACGGATATCGTTGCATCTTGCTTAGTGAAGCAATGGACAAAATATTGTCCACTCATTGGTTTATACGTCACCAATAACTATTTGGTGAGATGTGCGTAGATCAGTATGAGCGCAGCACCCACTTGAAATCTTAGTCGCATAGGGATTTTCGTTTCTCCATCCGAGAAGTATGAGAGACTCGAGAAATAATAGAACTAATATTTATTTTTAAAGTTTCTAAAATAAATTAAAATCAAGTACAAATATCTATTTGGAAGACTTTACTCTCTGCAGTTAATTATGTCGTCTTTCAATCCGCTAGCTCACATCTTTGACACCAATAGGTTGATCGGAACCAACTATAAGGACTGGCTCCAGAATTTGAGAATAGTTCTCAGTTCTAAAAAATTAATCCATGTTCTTGATCAAGAAATCCTTGTGTTACTGACTCGTCCATCCCCTGATCAACGAGCTAAACTTGAGAAGTGGATAGATGATAATAATCGGGTTAGGTGCTATATCTGGGCATCCATGTCTAACGATCTTCAGCGTCGGCATAAAGACATTAAGACTGCCAAAGACTTGCTGATTCACTTGCAAAAGTTGTATGGTGATTAGAGTCACGCAGCTCGTTTTGATGTCTTTAGGAGAATCTTCAGAGCGAAGATGCGTGATGAGCAGTCGGTCCACGATCATTGTTTGACAATGATCAAGGACATCGAGAAGCTTTAGAAGCTTGATATGACTATGGACAAGGAATTGCAGGTGGATCTGATCCCGTAATTCTTTCTCGATTTATATGGCAAGTTTATTATAAACTACCTTATGAATGAGTTTGATAGCACCCTATCCGAATTATTAAACATGTTGGTGATTGTTGAAGGGACCTTGAAGAGTTCAAGGGGCTCTATTCTCGTAAGCCTGAAGAACAAGGAGGACATACCTTCTAAAGGTATGTCTGACTCGCTCATTATAGAAACTAACTTTACGGTTTCCTCTTCTTCCAGTTGGATTTTAGATTCTGGTTCTAGTGCACATTTATGCACTTCAATACAGGGTCTAAAGGAAAGTAGAGGGTTGAGGGAAGGTGAAGTTACTCTTCGAGTTGGCAATGGGGCAAGAGTTGCCATCATGGCCGTAGGCACCTATCCTTTGCGATTATCATCAGAATATAGTTTAGTTTTAAGAGACTGTTTTTATGTACCTGTAGCTAGCAGAAATTTGATTTGTGTCTATGCTAGCACAGGATGATTATATATTCAATTTCAATAAGGATCAATGCTCAATTTATTTTGGAAATAAAATTGTTGTACGTGCCTTTGTGATTGACGATCTCTACCATTTGCATGTTAATAAAATAGTGAATGTTAATGAGTAAGTAGTGAATGTCATAGGGTCTAATAGACCAAAAGATAAGCTAAACCAAAGATATCTGTGGCACTTTAGGCTAGGCCATATAGGAGAGGAAAGAATCAACAAATTAGAGAAAGATGGCCTTCTTTGGCCATTGACTTTCAAGTCTTATCCAATTTGTGAGTCCTGTCTTTAAGGAAAGATGGCCAAGCTGCCCTTTGTGGGACATGAGGAAGGATCACTGAGATATTAGCCTTGGTACACACTGATGTATATGGTCCATTTGATGTGCAGATCAGGGATGGTTATCTCTACTTCATAACCTTTACTGATGATTATTGATAGTGTGGATTTGTATATTTGATGCGACATAAGTCTGAGACTTTTGAAAAATTTAAAGAGTTCAGATGTGAAGTAGAGAAGCAAACAGAAAAATCCATAAAGGTTCTTCGATCAGATTGAAGAGATAAATATCTTAGTGGAAAATTCTGAAGCTATCTCAAGGATAATGGTATAGTCTCTCAGTGGACACCTTCTGAAACATCTTAGCTCAATGGGATATCCGATAGGAGGAATCGGATCTTATTGGATATGGTTCGATCCATGATGAGCTTCACAGATCTTCCGTTATTTCTTTAGGGACATGCATTATTTTTTATAATTTTTCTCCTAAATAGGATTTTCTCTAAATCCGTTCTTACCATACTATATGAGTTATGACATGGTAAGAAATCGAGTCTTGATTATCTCAAGATTTCAGAATGTCCGATCTATGTCAAACGATAGCAGACGGACAAGTTAGAGGCTAGGACAATTACGGCTCATTTCATAGGGTATCCTAAGGAATCCATAGGATATTACTTTTATCTTTCAGAGGATCACAATGTGATTGTGAGCCATTATGCGATCTTTTTGGAAAAGGAGTTTATCCAAGATGGAGGTGGTGGGAGAAAAATTGAGCTTGAAGAGTCTCTGAAGAACGAGTCCTAGAGCCTGAATCCGTTTATAGCGAGCCAGTAGATGTGGTCCTTCCTCCACTTCGTAGATCAAGTAGGATCTCCTGTCCTCTTGAAAGGTATTTAGGTATACTTATAGAGGATATAGAGGAAGCATTCCTAATGGGAGATAGGGACCATACAGATGATCCCAAGACCTATGATGAAGCAATGTTAGATGTAGACTCCGAGAAATGGAAGGAAACAATGAAGTTAGAAATTAACTCCATGCATTCCAAGCATGTTTGGACTTTGGTAGATCTATCTGAAAGTATAGTACCTATTGGGTGTAAATGGATCTACAAAAGGATAATAGGTTCGGATGGTGAGGTAGAAATCTATAAGGCAAGGTTGGTAGCGAAAGGTTATAGTCAATGCGAAGGCATTGACTATCAGAAAATTTTTTCGTCAGTAGCCATACTAAAATCCATTCGGATACTGCTCGCTGTTGTAGCTTACTACGATTATAAAATCTGGCAGGTGGATGTGAAAATTGTCTTCCTAAATGGATATCTTGAAGAAGATATCTATATAGAGCAATCTATGGGTTTCACATCCAGTGATAATGATCACAAAGTCTGCAAGCTACAAAGGTCCATATACGGACTTAAGCAAGCATCTTGGAGTTGGAACATGTACTTTAATGATGTGATCAAATCGTTTGATTTAATAAAAAATAAGGATCTTGTGTATACAAAAAGATCAGTGGGAGTGCTGTCAATTTTCTCATACTGTATGTGGATGATATCCTCCTGATTGAGAATAACATTCCAATGCTGACATCGGTCAAAGTTTGGTTGTCTAAAGAATTTTCCATGAAAGATCTAGGGGAAGCATCCTACATTCTTGAAATTAAGGTCTACAGGGATAGATCTAAAAGAATGCTAGGCCCTTCATAGAAAATGTACATAGAAAAGATGCTGAAAAGGTTCCGCATGGAAAACTTCAAGAGGAGACTATTATCCCTTAGGCATGGAATTTATCTCTCTAAGAAGATGTGTCCTGACACACCTGAGGAGATTCAACGCATGAGCAAAATCCTTTATGTATCGGCAATAGAGAGTCTTATGTATGTCATGCTATGTACTCGATCTGATATAACTTTTGCCGTGAGTGTCATGAGCATATATCAGTCGAATCCAGATGGATAGCATTGGATAGCTCTGAAGAACATCCTTAAGTACTCAAGAAGGACTAAGAATTTATTTTTGATCTTTAGTGAAGGATTTGAGCTAAAAGTGGAGGGATACACTGATTCAGACTTCATGTCTGATGTTGATGATAGAAGGTCTACATCAAGGTGTGTATTCCTGTGTAATGAAAGTTTGATTAGTTAGAAGAGTTCCAAACAATCGATCATCGCAGACTCAACTATAGAAGCCGAGCACATCGTCGTCTCTAAAAGCTGCTAAGGAAGCATTCTGGTTCAAGAAGTTTATTGCGGAGCTGAGTGTGATGCCATTGGATGCCATGATACTGCACTGCGACAACAACGACGTCATAGTCCTCACTAAAGAACCAAGGTCTCACTAGAAGTCCAAGCATATAGAGCGGTGGTTCCACATCATACGCGAATATCTCGAGAAGTTCATCGAGGTGCAGAGAATAGACTCCATAGAGTGTGGCAGATCCACTGATGAAGTCTCTTAACCAGCAGAAGATCGAAGCTTATCTTGAGAAGATAGGATTTGGATTTATGGCCAATTGGCTTTAGGTCAAGTGGGAGTTTGTTAGATGTGTGCCCTAGAAACTAATTATTGACTGACACATTTTGTAATTTCAGAACACAAAATTTGTACCGGTAAAATTTTATTCGTTAATAAAAGGGCAATTTTATTCCAATCATGTTTTGTGTCCATGATTCGTCCAAAGAATTAATGGATGATAATATGTATTCTTAAGGTGTTAAGAATTTGAGACATATATTATTGATGGTTAATTCCTAAAAGCTCCCAATCGAGGGATTATCACGGAGGACGGTGATTGATCTAGTTAGATCGATGCACAGATCGCCTCCCTTTCGGATGATGAGTCTCGAGTCTGCAGTGTGGGGACGTTGGGGTGAGTGCAGGTGGTTGTTAGAGAAAAATTTGCACTGAGGGTGACCAACAAAAAAAATCACTTGGATGTCTACTTGTTAGTGGTTTTCTCAATGCTGCGGTGATGTGAATGGTCTTTTGACATGCGGTGCATTGGCTCTTCATAGTGAGGCTATTGTAGTTTGACTGCACATACTCTTGATCTCCTAGTCATTCGGGTCTTTGCGGTATATATTGGCTACAGTAAGTTCAGGTTTATTGTTATGAGTAGGATGCATCTAGATGGGATCTATCAACCTCAATAGAAAAAAGTAGTCCTATGCGATTTGCGAGATTGAGTTTAGGAAGTCTTTGGCCAAAGCAAGTGTGAATACTGTTAAGGAGTTTTTACGAGATTCACGAATGAACACGAGTCGAGCCAATCATGCATATGATTGACGTTGAGGTTTGATGAGTTTTCTATGACCTTCGTCTAATTAGGACTCACAATAGAAGAACTGAATTACACGGTAACTGCATCTAGAGGTTCATTACTTCCATTCTACTGGGTTGCTACTACATACTGCTAGGTGTCACTGATAGATTTTGAGACTCGTCAAGCATCGTTTTAATGATCGATGATCTTTGATAGGCAGAGTTGGAATCGTTCCAACCCATTGAAAGGAGTTATGATGATTTTGTGATAGGGATCACAATAATCTCACTACCAGATAGAATAAAATCTATGGGGTCACACACAATAGAGGTTCTTATCTGATCAGATGGTTGATTAGCGATTATGAATCGTTAATGGGTCTCATTGTCAATGTGATTGATGATTAATCTAATACAAAAGTTGCAACAAATAATTCGTTAAGAGTAAGTGAATTGTAGAAGGATTTATTAGCAATTGGATTGCTAATTGACTCAATCTGATGGAGCAATAAGGTTCGGATCAAGTCTAATTGAATTGAATTCTTGGATTGGGTTTGATTAGATCAAGCCTATTTAAGTTATGAGATAGTTTAATTGCAAGGAAGACCAATTACTGATTTGATCAGGTCTTGGGTCCAAATAATTTCTAATTAGATTAGGATCTCGTTGAGGAGATTGGGTTCCTAATTGGACTAGGTTCTCTCCTCTACTTGGGTCTAACCAAATCGGATTTTGATTGGGACCAAATTGAATCAACCAAGAGACCAAATTGGACTGGATTTCTTCTCTTGCGCCACACCCATCTTGATGCCAAAGATCCCTCGTGCTATTCTCATTTTTGTGTGAGATTTCTCCATGCAAAAATTTGGTCACCCCCTCTTCTCAATGCCCATGGATAGGATGAGATGAAGATTGATTCAAATTCGAATTCAAGTTTGATTTGAATTCAAGTTTGAAATCAGATATGGATTAATCCTTATCTTGATAGAGTTTGGTCTCATCCTAACCTCTATGGATTTCATCTATAAATGGGTCTTCTCCCTTGGGCATGCAATCGGGATCTCCATCATGAGAAAATTAGAGTGGGGCGTGGGACCATCGTGGGTGTGAGGCATTGGGCATGGAGGTCCTAGGGTTTAGATCTAGGCGTTGGGTTTTGTGAGAGAAAAAGAGAGAGCTCTCTTCTTCTTCCTCCACCTCTTCTTCCTTTAATTTCTCCTTCTCTGAAAGGGTCTGAGAGATCAGAAAGAGGTTTTGAATCAGCCATCAGGAGTGAATTTCTGTAAGGGAGCTAGCACTCCGGGGAGATCAACGAACCTCTGATCGGATCAAGGGCTTCGTGTGGATATCTGTAGAGGTCGGATGCGTGTGTGGCCCAAGGAATTAATAAATTTTCGATCATCAGCTGCGGTGTAAATCAACCCACGCAAAGGTAAGGAGATTGGATCTCCTCCTTGTAGATTAGATCTTAGATCAGGTTTCAGATGTATGTTATGTTCATATCGTAGATCCATGATTAGATGGTTTGTAGATTAGATCCAATTGCATGCCTAGGTTAAAAAGTTTAATCTAGATTACTTCCCTTGCTTATTTCAAAAATATTTTGAAATACATGCATGAAACCACCTAAATCCAATAGAAAGATAAAGAAAAGAAAAAAAATGAAAGGAAAGAAGAAAAATGAAAAAAAAAGGAAGGAAGGGAGAACAAAAAGAAAGAAAAAGAAAAGGGAGAAAAAGGAAGGTAGAAGAAAAGAAAGCAAAAAAAGAAGAAAGAAAAAAAGAAAAAAAGAAAGAAAGAAGGCAAAGAAGGGGAGAAAGATAGAGGATATCGATGGGCATGTATAATCGAGATTGCTGTCAAGATGGGATGGGACGAACAGCGGTGCATCCCGTTCCATGGAGAAATCAGGACACTTTTTTCTCATGGGATTTAAAACCTTGCTTGAGATTATTTTTCAAGGTGCATAAATGGATTTCTGATATAGTCATATGACAAATTTCATGCTTGCAATCAAGATTTTAAATCTTGTGGGATGAGAATGTTCTGATTTTTTTTTGGAATGGGACACGCCGCCATCCTGCCACTTGGGATAGTGGATTTCTCAAGACATCTTGATTAGGACATTGGGATGTTCTAGTCCTAACACATGGGATAGTACCCTATCTTGGCATTCTATAGACATCCACCGGGACGAATCTTTGCTTGCAATAGCTCTAGCTGCCTCATATTATCAAGCACCTATACATGTATCAAGATTCAGATAATCAGGTGTATTGTGGTATGTACTGCTTGCAATAGCTCTAGCTGCCTCATATTATCAAGCACCTATACATGTATCAAGATTCAGATAATCAGGTGTATTGTGGTATGTACTGCCCTGTAGTCCTGGATTTGCTATCATATTTGCAGTGCTGTACCGCCTTGTATCAGCCAACCAAGAGTAGCTGTGGGGGCATACTGTACTGGTACATGATTGGTACATCCCTTCTGCAGTGCATTTTAAACGTTGTCTTATACCGGGGGCCAAAACTTTGTTATTTGAAGACTTTATCGAAAAGCAGCCAATGAATAATTATGCCTGAGGGTTCAAATCTATCCTTGCTTAAATTTCATCAAATATAATTTTTTTCATGCAAAAAAGATTCTTTGCGTAAATAGTTCTCAATATATGAGGTAGGGTTTTCCTCACCATTGGTGGTGAGTGCAACTGCATGTAGATAGTGACCATGGGGCCTGGGCATGTGATGTGCACCCTCATCAGTCATACTTGTCTTTGTGTGTGGTCATGAGGGGCACACATCCCATGCATGGGTCTTGTGATCACTACTCATGCACGTAGGTGGTACTTGCCACCATGAGAGTTAAACCCATTTTATGTATATAATAATTGTCTTGTTCCCTCTTTATTTCAGTTATTTTCTAGTCAAGTAATCTTAGATGGTTACTTCATGGCCACGAGTACAAATCTTATAAGCAATAAATTTGTTTATTTGCAACTACTTTTTATAGGTTAATGACGGGTCTTTTTCCCAAAGAGGTAAACCCATTATATGTACATAATAATTGTCTTTTCCTTCTTTATTTCAGTTATTTCCAAATCAAGGAATCTTAGATGGTTACTTCATGGCCACGAGTGCAAATCTTATGAGCAATAAATTTGTTCATTTGAAACTACATGTTATAGCTGAGAATGATGGGTCTTTTTTCCAAAGATTCCATGCCTAATAATTTGAAACTAATTTGTAGAGTGTTGATATAGCTGAGAAAATTCTTATATATTGGTAAAATGTACTTTTATCCATAATATTGGGATTAACATGTTGGTTAATGTTAAGGGTCAGTGTTAATGTGTATGCATGTACGAGGTACTGAAAAATAGCAGAACAAATTATGTTCACTTTGCTTTGCTGAATATTGTAAGGAGTACTTATTTTTGTTGAAGGATCTACAAAAGGATAGGAAGCCTTAAGGTAACATGGATAGAAGTTGTGAATAAAGATATGGAAAACTTGAAATAGCATCAAAGATAGCACTAAATAGGAATACTCGGAAAACGAGAAGCAATAAAGCTAACCATGAATAGTTGGGACAAGGCCTGATGGTTGTGGTTGCTTAGCTGACTATTTTCCTAACTCTAATTCTGGAGATGGATAAATTAGAACGTGCCATGCTGTGTACTGATACATGAAAATTGTTAAGGTGAAATATAATGAACAATTTAAGTTCCAGTTCCGATGGGTAAACCATACTATATAGAATAAAAACTCAAAAAAGACTTAATAGTTAATACCTTTTGTTAATGAAAAAGATAATGTTGTATTTCTCATAATCAACTTCATGAATACAACTCTTTAAATGTACTAAAATGGGATAGCTACTATGGTAGTTTTACAATTGTATCCAAATAGATATGGTAGCTATACAATTGTGTCTGATAATCACAATCAAATAAATATGATAAATTTGACTCTGGAATCTCTCTAGTATTGCTACCATAATAGCCATGATAATCACTACTATAATAGCCATGATATTTACGACCATAATAGCCATGATATTTTGATCTTGGAATCTCTGAGGTCATGCTACCATAGTAGTCATTATCTTGACAACTCATTATAATATTTACCATGATTCTAATATTCCCTCTCAAGTTGGAGCATATATATCAAACATACCCAGCTTGTTACACAGAGTTAAAAATATCAGGATACCAGGAGGCAGAGACTTAGTCAAAATGTTAGCTAATTGCTTGGATGATGGAGTGAATGGTATTCTGATAATCTTGTTCATCACAGCATCTCTTACAAAATGACAATCTACTTCAATATGCTTGGTCCTCTCGTGGAACACAGGATTGCTGGCAATATAAATGGTTGCCCGATTATCATAGTACATAGGCATAGGATTAGGGTGATCAAAATCAAGCTCAGACATCAGAGATTTTATCCACATCATCTCGCAAGTAGTATGAGCCATAGCTCTATACTCGGCCTCGTCATTAGATCTAGCGACAACATTCTGCTTTTTACTTCTCTATGTTACAAGATTACCTCCCACATATGTGCAGTATCCTGATGTGGATTTTCTATCTCCTTTATCTCATGCATATCCAGAGTTTGAATAGGCTTCAATTCTAAGATGTCCATAATTCTTGTACAGTAGACCTCTTCCTGGTGAATTTTTAACATAAGCTAATATAGTCAAAGCTGCTTTCCAGTGAACTGTCTTAGGCTTTTGTATAAACTGACTTACAACCCCTACTGCAAAGGCTATGTCTGGTCTAGTAATAGTGGGATAAATGAGTTTGCCTATCAACCTCCTGTATCATGTAACATCTTCAAATAATTTTGCATCTTCAGCCCGGAACTCTAGATCAATGTTAATGGGATTACTTTCAGGTTTACACCTAAGTAATCCTGTCTCTTGTAATAAATCTAAAGCATACTTCTTTTCAGAAAAGAACACACTTTTTTTGTTGTGTGCAATTTCTATCCCAGAAAAGTATCTAGGCTTCCCCATATCTTTGGTAACAAAATGCCATTTTAAATACTCCTTAGTTTTCTCTATTCCACTTAGATCACTCCTGGTCAATATTATGTCATCAACATAAATAGCCAAAATAATAGTTCCTGTAGAGTTTCGATGAACAAAAATAGAGTGATCAGAGTTACACTTATGAAAACCAAATGCCATAACAACTTGGTTAAGCTTGTCAAACCAAGCACGAGAATTCTGCTTGAGACCATAAATTGCCTTCTTATGTCTGCACGTCATGTTCTCCCCTTAAGCAATATACCTAGGAGGTTGCTCCATATATACCTTCTCTTGCAAATCACCATACAAGAAAGTATTTTTGACATAAAGCTGGAACATAGGCCAATCTTTGTTGATAGCAATTGAGATGATCGCCCTGATGGAATTTAGCCAAGCAACTGGTGAGAAGGTCTTAAAATAGTCAATGCCATAAGTCTAAGTAAACCCTTTTGCAACAAGTCTAGCTTTGTATCGTTTATTGTCCCATCTGGCTTATATTTGATGGTGAACACCATCTACAACCAACAATTTCAGAGCTAATAGGAGGATCAACTAGATCCTATGTACCTCTGGAGAGGAGAGCGGCCATCTCATCATCCATAGCAAGCTAGCAGCCTTCCAAGCTGGATTATCCAAAGCTTCCTTGTAAGACCTAAGTACAGACACAGATGACAAGGACAAGGCAAACCGGCGAAAGGAAGGGGTAAGGCGATCATAGAAAACAAAAGGAGAAATAGGATAAGCTGTGGTAAATCGTTTACCTTTATGGAGAGCAATAGGTAGATCCAAATTTGAGGTAATCACAGGAGATTCAGATTGTTGATGGCTTGGATCTCTAGCTGAAGATAAGGAATCAGCTTGAGTAGAGATAAGTGCTTGAGATATGTGTCTTTTGGTATACACCTGCAATGGTTTCACTGTAACACGAACAGGCACATATTTAACTAATTGAGGAAAAGGAATATGCTCAATAGTGAGGTTTGGAGATCCATTAGAGAAATAAGGAGTTGACTCAAAAAAGGCAACATTCGCAGATGTGTGATACTTTCTAGTCACCGGATCATAACACTTATATCCCTTTTGAGTCCATGAATATCCTATAAAGACACTTGACTGACCTGGATGACAATTTATCAAGACTAGGATGAAGATCCTGCACAAAACAAACACACCCGAAACCATGTGGAATAAGGGAGAAAATGGGTTTATCAGGATAGAGACACGAATAAGGGATATCTCTATGGAGAACTGATGATGCATTCGGTTAATCAAATAACAAGTAGACAAAATAGCATTTGGCCACAAATATTTGGTTACATGCATTTGAATTATGAGAGTGCGAGCGACATCTAGTTAGTGCCGATGTTTTCTTTCAGCAACACCATTTTGTTGAGAGATGTGGGCACAAATAGTCTGATGTAAAATGCTATGAAAATAGTAGAATTGAGATACATCATGCTTCAAAAATTCAAGAGCATTATCAGTGCAAAGAATACGAATGGATGTAGGAAATTGGGTTTTTATTTCATTATAAAAGATTTTGAGAACATCAGAAACTTGTGTCCTGTCTTTTAACGTATACGCCTAGGTCATTCTAGAATAATCATCGATAAAAATAATAAAATGTCTAAATCCAGCAACAGAAGTAAAACGACATGGATCTCAAACATCAAAATGAACTAACTCAAAAGTGACGGAACTGTGTTTATTGACTCGACTTGGATAAGAAGAACGATGATGCTTACCCAACTGACAGGACTCACGCTCTAAAGAAGATATAGACGACTTAAAAGGCAGAACTTGTCTTAGCTTCTGTAAGGAAGGATGACCTAATTGGTAGTGTCACAATAATGGAGAGATAGATGACGACGAAGAAACTATAGCTAAAACATTGGAAGATGCACCATTATTAAGATAATATGGGCTATCTTTCTCATGCCCCAAACCAATCCTCATCCCAGTATGTAGATCCTGAAAAACATAATATGTGGGAAAGAATGTCACAGAGCAATTTTTATATTTGGTTATTTGGCTAATTGACAAAAGGCTAACAGGAAATTTTGGAACATAAAGCACATGATCTAAAGAAAGTGACGAGGAAACACGAACAACTCCTGTCATATGAGATGATGCTCCTGAATATGATACACAGGAACTAGCAGAGGAAGTAGTGAACGCACCAGTACCTGGAGTGATGGTGTGAGTAGCTATCTGTGCATATTGAGTGGATTGGAATTGAAGAAATTTCGCATACTCAGCCTGTGGGATGTGCATCATGCCAAGAGCCAATGGTGGTGGAACAGGAGTATCAGTCGTAGTTTCGGCAGAGACCGACTGCCCCAATCAGGTTTGCCAAACTTGAATCAGCATTTCCAAAACACATAATTGTTGTGCCCAGTGTGAACAGTGACGTGGTCCCTTGTCAAATGTGAGCGGACGATGACTACGGCCTCCCCCTGAATCTCTACCACGTCCTCTACCACAGCCTCGACCACGACCACCAACAACCATAGCTGAATGCTCCATCTGATATGTGGCCGTGGAGGCTGATATTCCAATGGAGACATGTAGAACTCTAGAAAAAATCACAGATAGAGAAGGAATTGAATCACCACCAAGAATCTGACTATGAATTTGATGAATTAAAGATGGATTCAATCCAGACAGAAATTTTGCAACTACCAGACTTTCATGATAGTCCTTTAACTTCTGTAGATCCAATATTAGAGGCTGATGTGAATCTAACTCATCAAGAATACCTCTCAGAGAGGCATAGTAATCGGCTACAGGTTTACCACCTTGCTGCAGTGTGAAGAATTGCTCATAGAGTTCAAATACTCTTGAGATATTCTTCTCTTGCCCATACATCTCTTTGAGGGTGTCCCAGATTTGCTTAGCTGTCTTTAAGAACATGACACTGGCACTAACCTTTTCCATGCTATTCAATTACGATGACATAACACAACGTCACTAGCCAGCGAGTCTTCATAGGTAGGATCGTTGAAATTTGGAGGATCATCAGTTAAGTGCTGCACCTTCTGTTGGGCACCAATAAATAGTTTGAACGATTGGGCCCATAAAAGGTAGTTATTGCCATTAAGCTTCACTGTAGTTGCCATTAGATTCTTGATCGCATTGTCAGAACTGAGAGTCAGAAGTGTCGAGAATTGTTTGTTGTCGTCATTTGAGGATGCCATAGCAGCCAGAGAAGAGGATAGAAATAACCAAAAAGCCCGATAGTGAAAGAGGAGGGGGTGGCAGCCAGGGGAATCATGGGCAGTGTACCGCTTTAGTGATTAGTAGATAGCCAGAAAGATAGCCAGATAACCTTCACATGGCATAGGAAAGATATCTACGCCATATAGAAGAAGAGAAGAAAAAAAGTCAAGAAAAAGAGGGTGGGATCAAGAAGAGAGGTGGTGGGTGGTGAGGAAGGAGGCGGCAGTGGTGGTTTGAGGTTGTGGAGATGGGTGGCGGCTAGGGTTATGGAACTTGGTGCTTTGATACTATGTTAATGGAAAAGATAATATTGTATTTCTCCTAATCAACTTTATGAATACAGCTCTTTAAATATACTAAAATGGAACTGCTACTATGGTAGCTTTACAATTGTATTCAAACAGATATGGTAGCTATACAATAGTATCTAATAATCAAAATCAAATACATATGGTAAATTTGACCCTGGAATCTCTATAGTGGTGCTACCATAATAGCCATGATAATCACTACCATAATAGTCATGATATTTACGACCATAATAGCCATGATATTTTGATCTTGGAATTCTTGTGGTCATGCTACCATAGTAGTCATGAACTTGACAACTCATTATAATAGTCACCATGATTTTAACACCTTTATTTAAAAAAAAAATTAAAAGAAAACTAATATGTGCTATGCTGATTTGGGATAGGTACTGGTATTGGCCTAGTGAGGACTCTCATAGACCAGCGCTCGAAACTTTGACTTACTAATAATAATGCTTGTTTGTCATTAATATGAATTCTTGAGTTAACTTCTTTTTATATTGTTATTTTGAAGGAGAAAAGGTAATAAACTAATATAGCTACACATTTAATTCTTCAGGTGGGTAAGTTGTTACTAACAGAAACTACAACTGGTGTTGCTGTTACCATTTGTTTGCTTAAAAATATTTTAAAAGCTAACTAATGTGTGCGGTGCTGATCTGTGCTTGGTGCTTGTGCTTGTTTAGTGTGGACTGGCATGTTACTAATAATTTTTTAATAAAGCATGCCACTAGTGCATGTATTCATAATGCTTGCTTGAAATTAATATGAATTGTTGGGTTAACCTTTCTTGTTGTTATTTTGAAGGAGAAAAGTGAAGCAACCTAATATATCTGCACATATAAATTTCTTCAGGTTGCTATATTGTTACTAACGGAAATTACTCCAAAAAGTGTTGCCGTTCACAATGCCACAGAGGTAGCTAGAGTTGTTGTAAGGTGAATCCTCTGGGAAAGAAATAAAAATGACATGTTCTTAGAATTAATTTACACGCCTTTCTTGTGCGCTTTCAATTGAAAATTGAAAACCTTTGATGAAAACTGCATGTTATATGACTAGAACAGGCCAGTTGCATGGCTTTCCTTGGTGCTGTATCCTGTGGGAAGAGTTGCTACTTTTCTTTCTATGGGAATGCTGAAGATGCTAGGTCTGAAAGGTAGAAGGTGGGTTGCATATGCAATACCATTCATTATCTTATTTTTCTCTTAATCATTTTGACTTCAAAAATGTTGTTATATATGTTGAAGTATTTAATAATAAATTTCCTCTTTTCGGGTTACATATAAAGTGCACAGTTGTTTGTTTTGTGGTCTTTGAGTGAAAATATGTATGCTGGATGCTTTTATGTTATAGGAATTATCTTAACTTTTGACAGTTTTGGTGGTTTCAACAGTTTTTTTACTCTCAACTATTGGTGCTTCTATCAGAAAGATCATGAAAAGTTTAAAAAGTGAAGAATAGAATAGAACAAAGAAGTCGTGAAAAGTTATTACACAATATTTAGAGTATTTTGTATCATTTATAGGTCCTATATTTGTGTATTTTTTACAGTTTTAGGCTAAAGTTATCTAGCACATACGAAAATTATGTAGGTTTTTTTGCGTATATATACCCCACTCAATCTAATTGGGATGCCCCTAGCTCCAAATTGTGTTTTACAAAAAGTAACATGAAAACCTAGAATTATGGGTACACTCAATTCTTAAAAATTAAGGAGAAATTGATCCATGGCATCTATAGTAGATGAATCATAAATGAGAATTGCTATCTATACCTTGTGAAGAAAAGACCTTTTTGTGGAATTAGCCATTCTATTTCGTTTAATTTTTGAACTTCAGTTGTTTGAAAATTCATTATATTTCACTTTGGTAAGACTACAAATACATTGAATTTGAGTACTTTTGCCCATATGATTGAGTTTAGAAGGCTACTTGATAAAAAGCATTTAGCTATAGAGTGCAATTTTTTAATATCCAAAGGATGGTATTTCTGTAAGATGTCATGTATCTAGTTGTTCGTTTTATTCTTTATAAAGCACTACAATAACAGTGGGCCTGAAAATGGGTTGGATAAAATCCGATTGAATCTAGTTTTGTATTCGATTTGGATTGGATTCAGATGAAAATTATAATATCCGATTGGATCTGGATACAAATTTGGATATCTATGTATAACTTTTGCTGGATATGGATATGAATTTGGATTTTAAAGTATTTTTTGGATTCGAATCTGTATGTAGTAAAAATCATCCGGCGTAACAAACTATTATTCTCTATAATAATAGGTAAATCCTAAGATTCGAAATGGAGTTGTTGCGGTTAAAAGGCAAGCATCTAACCACAGAACCATAATGTCTTAGTCATTGAAAAGCTTCTGGTCGTTAAATAACCATATCATGTATACTGTGATATTTCATATTTTAATCATTATTTTAGATAATTTTTTCTTTGATAAAACATAAAAAATTATTTTTAGATATTTTCAAAATTTTATTGCTAAAAATATTTAGAAATATTAGTAATTTCTATGTACTGCTACATTTATATATAACTTATATATATATATTTTTTACAAGTTCTTTAAAAAATATATAATTCATGATTATCTATATTTAAAGCATAACGACAATACTTAATACAAAAAATAATTAATATTTTATATTATATATATTTTTTATTTCAAATAATTTTAGTTTTAATATTTAGTACAAATCTAGTTGGACCAATAACTTGGAATCTTGTCTAGGTCAGTCTTCATGCATGTTTTAAATTTTAATGATCATGCCTTTAATCTTTAGTTATCTTCTATCGCATGCAAGTTGCTTAGTGAATTATGTTACCACCCTTTATGATTATATTAACTAATATTGGTTTCATTATTAAGTTCAGCCAAAAGTCTGATTTATATCCAAATAATATCTGAGTTATATCTCTATTCGGATAGAAAAATATAGATATAACTAATATCCAACTTGTATCCTTATCTGCTTAGGACAAATATGGGTATGCTTAATAGCTGATTTATATCTGTATCCGTTTAGATCAAATATGGATATTAATTTTAAAACTTTCTTAATATCCATATCCGTATTTGCATTCTTTGAAAAATATGGATATGCCTATGTCCAATCTATATCTGATCCTTTTCAGCTCTAAGTAACAGGTTTCTTTTTTATGCCTTGGCTCGTTAAGGGTTAAATTTATAGTCGATTTCCATTTTTAATGGTAAAATTTACTGTCTAACTCCATTTTTAACTCAACGAAAAGAAAGAAAGAAATCATTGGAATAGATACTACGTAGGTATGTGCTTAAATAAATAAAGAAATATTCCAAAATTGTTGTAAATGCTTCTAAAAAGTTTTGTTAATTTGTGATAAAAAAGTTTAAGCCAACTAGACCAAAACTGGTTATTTTCAGCCAAAACTGACTGAAATGGTTGAATTAGACTGACACCCAAACTGGGGATCAGTTAGTTTAATCTTGGCTGTAATTGTTTCATTTCAATTGAAGAGAATCAATTTTTGGATGAAACTTAAAACGTTGATTTTGCCTTTTCCATTTTATCCATTGGCTATTTTTTCTATTTTTTAAGTACGTATGAGTTGATCAACGCCAAAAATAAGAGAAAGGAGCTTACGATGTGGAACAGATAAAGGACATTGTTAACTGGAAGTGCTATATTTAGTGGATTTTGTATTGTGGATATGTGGATGCATTTCGATGAAGAAGCTTGTAGCAAAATTTCAGTTCATACTAACAAGTTCATAAAGGGGCTTCTCAACTCGTTGGAGTGATTGTGTTTCCACCTCACCCTCTTCTCATTCTAGTTATTGATATTATCACTAAGTTATGTACATTTGGAGAAGAGAATTTTCAATATCTATGCCACAATCCCTTTTTTTTATTTAGAAAAATCAAGGAAGCATGTTAAAATATTTTCTCATTTATGTTGAGTGGGTATCAGGGTTTATTGTGAGATTTAAACAATTTTACTTCATTTATTATGATTAATTTGGGATAGTTTATACTTGGATGGATTAGAGGTGCTTTTTGGCCTTTCAGAGGGGAAGATGGGTAAGTTGGGAATTAGATATATTCTCCTAGTGAATTCAGAGGGCAAGATTACTTGTAACTAGAGGCTAGAGCTGATCATTGGCTGGGCTTGGGCATAGAAAAGTTCAAATTTTAAAAAGGCTTGGCCCAAAGCTTGACTAAAAATGAATAGAGTTTAGGCTTAAGGCCTGGCCCATGATCAGCTCTACTCGTAAGTGGTGGATAAGATTATAGGTGAACTCTTGTTTTTAAGGGAGTAGATCATATTGTTGAAAGAAATTTTGTAGGTTCTACCTATCTATTTTGGCCTTTGCTTCCATTGTGTGCAAAGTTGAGAAGCATGTTAAGAGATTTCTGGTAAAGTGGGAGAAAGAAAGATGAGGTTAAGAAATGCATTAACTTGATAGTTAGAGTTTTAATTCTTCTGCTAAAAGTCAAGGAATGTTGGTTGAAATTGTGAACGGAATCCTTGGGTTATAGATAATCAGAGAAGGTCATTGTGGCAGGTGCGAATGCTTTTTGCTTGGTGGAATTTTTGGACCATTATTAAATATGAGAGATTTTGAGACAACATTAGTTAGAAATTTGCCAACTGGTAACTGGGTGAGTTCCGAAGGACGTTTGGTGTGACCAAAAAACTCTTTCTAAATGTTGTTTCAAATGTGGCATCTAAGCTAGATCTTGTAACAAGAGATTGTTGGTCAAGGGCTAGGGAGAGGTTTCAAAGGATTGCTAGAAGCAACCCAACCGACAAGAAAGTTGCTGAAGCATGTGGCTTTTTAAACAAAGTTGTTCTTGCATTGTTGGCTATATCATGAGAGTTTTAGATTCCAGATCAACGAGATGAGTGTACTTTTGTTCTTATTATAAGTATCTTCCAACCTTGGTGATCAATGCTGTGGTAGAAGTTTGAGATTCTTTCCTCATAAGGATGAAGCAAGTTTCTTTTTTGATGATTATTTTGGGAGAATTTTCTAGAAAAAATCTTGATAGAAGGGGAAGTGCCGATTGCCGATCGATATGATATCATACCGTACCCTACCGTACCATACCATACCGGACATAAAAAAAATAAAAAAAAACCCACCCAACAGCACAAAAAAAAAAGAAAAAAATATTGTACCGAACCGGCCCCGAATCGTATCGAACCGGACCAAATCACCTGGTATCGGGTGGTTCGGGCCGATACCGCACTGAACCAACCGGTTCGGTCTGGTTCAGGTCATTTTCTGAAAATCCTGTCTGAATCGGACTAGTTCTCTACCGGTAAGGTATGGGGTGTATCGACCGATTCAGATCGATATGGAATACCATGGATCCCACGACCAGCAAGATGCTTATGACACCAGTCATCTTAATGGGCATCGTAGTGCAAGTGAATGCTTCAGTGAGTTAATAATGCCATCCTTCAGGCAAGAAACTTTCGATTTTACCAATCATATATCATTTGTCCTTTTAGGTATACTCAAGGATTTAGGTCCCAGTGGGATGTCCCAGGGGGATATCGGGACAGGGTACCATCCTATGTGTCAGGACAGAGCCGTCCCACTAGCGTCCAAACGTCTCAATCGGGACACCTTGGGACATCCTTTGTCCCAAGTGTCGGGACAGAGCTGGACGGTGGCATGTCGCGTTCCGTGTAAAAATCAGGACAGCTCCATCCAATGGAATTTAAAACCTTGGGTATACTTACTACTGCTGACAGGGATTACTGAAATGTAGGTGCTTACATGATACCCATGAAACCTCAAGATGCAAAGAAGCTTTTCCCATCATTCTTCCCATACAATTTTTGTAGTGCTTCCTTAAACTAACATTTTAGCAATTTGATTTTCAGTTTCAAAAGATGGAAAGCTTTGGACGTGTTTGATTTTAACTGTCTTGTAATCATTGCTTGAATCATTATTTAGCATTAAGTTAATCATTTTCTTTTGCTCTCTCTTATGTTACTTATTTGTTGTTGTAGGGAACCATATGTGACTGAAGATGAGGTGAAGTTAATGCTGAGAGGAGCAGAGGATTGTGGAGCAATAGAGGAAGAAGAACAGGTGATCACATTATTGGACCATTTTTTTGATAGTTATAAATTTATTTTGTTACTCATTTGGCCTTTTAATCAGTTTAAGGTCCAACTTTGGCCTTTTAATCATTTTAAGGTCCAATCAATGACAAAAATATGGTTATGTTTAGATTTGAATTTCATGTATTCACTCTAATGTGGTTTTTTTATAATGGAAATATTGATGCTGAAACAGTTTCATATTATAAAGAGTGGTTTTTCTCCGGTAAGTTCTTTGATATAGACAGATTACTTTGGTTTGATAGTAATAAATTGTAGGATGTGCAGTTTGAGAATGATAAACTGCATTGTCTCAACTCATGCTGGGTCTTTTGGGGGGAGACTTACACTAGTCATGCATTTGGCAGAATATTTCCTATAATTAGTCAAACCAGTTATTTTATGGACCTTGCTTATATATGGTGTTCTTATATGCTTCAGTCCTACAAATGGGAGGATCCTTTTCGACCAATTAACTTAATGACATTAATAGAGAAAGCAAATATGCATGACTTACCTCACAAGATTGAAAGTAAACCTGAAACACTAAAGACTGTTATAGCTTATGCATATAAATCTGAAACCTGAGCCTAAACCATCAGACTTATAAAGCCTATAAACAGTTCTGTAAGCAGACAATTTAGGTTTTACAACAAGGAGCTTCAATATAAGTAATGCAAATTAATACAAAAGCAAAGTCATATTGTTTTGGAAGCCCCCTGTTTTATTCTAAACTAATGTTTTATATCTTTGTGGTCTAATAAATGCTAAGGAAACCATTTATAGATTTTTTCAAGTAGAAATTTGTTTTGTTTACAGTTCTTACGTCATATGATATTGTTGACACGATGAGCTTAAAGCATGCAGCGGTATTCTATTTTTGGCAATAAACCTAAATACATATGCATCATCCAACTACCAAGGTGGTAACTTACCACCAACTGTACAGAAGGCCACTACATATAGAGCCAATGCAATTAGTTGGCTTATATGCAGTCCCACTTGTCTTAAGGTGTTGCCTAGTCTCATGATTCATTACTCCGAAGTCAGAACTTTCTATCCTCAGTTATTTTTAGCAACTAGAAGGAAAAAATTTTGCCGAGAATTTTCCCTTAGTGATGCACATTTGCACCTCTACCAGATGGCACTTTTTTGTAGAGTAGAGAGATGTTTTTGTGAATGTGCCTTTGAGCCCCTAAAAAATATACCCCACTGATGTAACATTAACCATGTCCATGTTCTCCAGTGCTCATGCCTCAATCCTAGGTAGGAATTTCCAAACTTATCCAAGCTCAAGCCTAGGGCCCATCTAAAGAGGGCTGAAATATGGAAATTGATGCATGGTATGAATCAGATCAGAGACAAGCTTTTGTAAGTTCATTTTCCTCATATTTTGGTTGAGCTGCCAATAATTTTTCAAAAAGCATTGAGAAGAGGAGGTAAGGACTGCCGAACCAGAATCGGACCCCATGCCGGCCGACTGGTGGTATGGTTCAGTACGGGTCCATATCGGTCTGTCCGGGGCCGAACCGATAGGGTAGAGAAGGGGAGAGAGAGAAGAAAGTGAGGAAGAGAGAGGGGGGAGAGAGAAGGAGAGGGAGAGAAAGAGAGGGCCTCTGGCGGTCGCTGAGGCCATCCAAGCTCTTGCTGAGCTTGGTAAAGGGTGGAAGGAGGGAAGCAGAGAGAGGGGGAGATGCTTACTACCCTCGGAGACCTCCGAACGGATGGCGATGCCGTCATGACTTCAACGAAAATTATAAAAGAACATAAAATACAGTGAAATTGGCAACTACATCGTCGACTGCATCCAATAAAAGGGAAACTCTCTCTCTCCTCTCTTTCTGCTTCCTCCCTCTGAGATGGCCGCCGTGTTGTTTTGTACGTTGGAACCGGATCGGTATCCCATTGGTATGGTTTGGCACGTCCTGAACCGTCCGGTTTGAGACGGTTCAAAGAATGATGGGAGGAGGGTAGAGACTAGAGAGATTGTTGAAGATTATTGTGAAAGCAAGTTAGAATGCTATCCTCGGTTATTATGTATCCTCCCACTTTTGCTCTCTTAGGAAATTACTCCAAAGCTGAGATAATGGGCTCAAATCAACTTCTTTTAAATCATAGTACTTGCTAGAAGAGAGTTAGCATTCTTTTATAATCCAGTAAAAGGCTTAAAATGATAAAACCCATGCCTAGTGCTTTTATCTGCATTCTTATGAGCCATATGTATATGCACAAAATGAAGACTTCTTTTTCTCTACATTTGATTTAGTCTCTTTTGCATCACAGAAAAACTGAGTGAAGGTCTTAGCTGCATCAAAATCTACATGTTGCAGACTTATGAAAGCTGCTAAATCTTAATTTTGCTGAAAGATGCCTGCCCTAATAGTATAGGTACATGTTTGAATTTTCTGCATATTTTGAGATAGTAATAGAAAGGATTGATCCTTCATGCCAACACCACCGCCCCCCCACCCACTAAAAAAAAAAAAAGAAGAATCCGGTATACGGAAGGATGAATTTTTAACACATTTGTTCAGTCTTGATTTTTTGAAACCATGTATTTTATGTTGAAGAAGAAATGTTGACTGAAATACTTTATAAAGTAATCCTTTGCAGGATATGATTGAAAATGTTTTAGAGATAAAAGATACGCATGTCAGAGAGGTGATGACACCTCTGGTAGATGTAGTTGCAATTGGTGCAAGTGCAAAACTCGTTGATTTTCAAAAGCTATGGGAGACTCACCAATATTCTAGGTATGATATGCATCCAAATGTTATCATCTGAGTTATATATTTCTTGGTTTTGACTGTAATTTGTAAGCTTAGTTGCACAATGTCAGGGTACCTGTTTTTGAGGAGCGTATAGACAATATTGTAGGCATTGCATACGCCATGGACATGCTAGAATGCATTGAAAAGGTTAGCTTCAAGTTAGTTTTTTAATTTGTCTACGTGTTTTATGTTGCGTCCTTGGAAGAATGTTGTTACCTACCTCTATACTTGTGACTGCCCTTTCCTTAGGTGGGAATTCATTTTTTTCTCTTTTGAAGGTTGAAATGCTGAAAGAGATAACTGTGAAAGAGATTGCACACATGCCTACATATTTCGTTCCTGGTAATTTAAATCAAGATAGTGATAATTTAATGGAGATTATGGATGATGTGTTAAATGGTTAAAGTAATTTTTAGCACTGTCTTTGTATTTTGTAGGCTTTAAATTTGTTAGTAATTACTAGTATAATAGTATTTTTTTCCTTACCCTAGAAACCATCTGATGGTTAATCCTTCTTTCCCTTTTTCGTGAAATGGAACATTTAACTTGCTGGTTTTTTCAATCTTATTTCAGGTTATATAGAATTATTATTGCATAATAAAATATTTTTTTTGATAATTTCAATGGATCAGTTCTTGTTGACACTGCAGATTCAATGTCTGTCTGGAACCTGCTTAGAGAGTTGCGCGTAAGGAAGGTTCACATGGCTGTAGTTCTGAATGAATATGGTGGAACTGTTGGTGTATGTTTGTATCCTAGATTGTTGCTCTGCATATTATGGCATCTGGAGCCGCATCTATTGCTTTCTCTTTATTGCCTTGGAGTCATTTCTTCCAATGTTTGCGAAAAAGGAAAAAAGAAAAGTACATTGTCATCCTTCAGCTTTTAGATTGTGGGATTTCATTTCAGTCTTCTTACCACACTTTGGTGACTTTGATTATTTGATCACCAAATTTTCTTAATGGTGTAAAAAAAAAGGCCCAACAGCATATTTGATTATCTACTTTTATCGCTACTATGTTGTGAGGCCGAAGCATTTTGCCTCGCATAGTTTCAGTTATTTGGCTTGCTAAAATCAATATGTATGGTTTCACTAGAATGAAAAAAAAATTTGTTAGTTTATATTGGATGTAAATGAGTTTTTCATTTGAAACATATGGATTCAGATGAAACGACTTAGATTCGGTGGCTTCAATTATAATGATAGTGTTTTGGATGTTATCATCCATAGAAACAAATATTTGTGATTGTTAGTTGTATTCTTTAAGAATTTATATTGCTTCTCAACTTATTTCTTGACTACATTTTTTGAAGTCATGCATTACATATGTATTATAATGAGGTTCGCCATCTTGGTCTTAGACTCTGTACCGGCACGACCCTATTACAATATCGGTACGTGGTTCTGTATGGTATGAGATAGTGCACCAAGTATCTATACATAAGAGGCATCTGGTATAGTACTAGTATGGAATAGTACGTCTTGCATCAGACAATATGGAAAACCATGATAATAAGGACTCTTATCTATGTTTATATTTTTTTGAATTTTTAATTATTATATTTTTTTTCTTTTGACCTTGTATCTTAGACATAAGATTGAGGCTATTAATCATTTGTTTGCATTCACATGATGACTTAAGAACCGGACATCCATGTAATCCATATGAACAGTCTGTTGGCTACATATTGAATCAAGGATCGTTGTGCCGATATCAGGGCCTGTATTGGTTGCCCAACAGCATGGCTTCGTACACCCTAGGGCCATTCTATGCTAGGCTCATATCGACTCAGCAGAGAGGGCAGGAGCGAGGGTGAATGAGAGAGAGGACAAGAGAAGGGGGGCCGAGGGAGGGAGAGGGAGAGTGAGGAAGGGAGAAGGAGGGGGGAAGGTGGATGGCCGATGGAGGGTTAGGGAGGGGTGCAGAGGGGGCGCAAGAGGGGCTCGGTCCTTCGATTCTTCTGTTTCGTTCGAATTAGGAGGTACTGGAGAGGGTCCTTTTTTTATTTTGAAAAAATTAAGTGAAATCCCCTTAATTTCTTCAAACTAAAATGGTGCCCCCCTTTGGGATCGCTGTTTCGTTGTCCCCTTTTTATTTTGAAGAAATTAAGTGAAGTTCTTTTAATTTCTTTGAACTAAAAGGGGTCCCCATTTGGGACCCCTGTTTCGAATGAAACAGGGGAACCATAGGATGCAGCCATTTCCTCCACCCCTTTGTGCCCCTCCCCAGCCCTTCGCCAGCCTCCTCTAACCGTTTGCCTCCCTCTCCCTCTCTGCCTCTCTCTCTCTGTCCCTCCCCCCTCTCTCTGTCTTCCTCTCTCCTATTCTTTTTCTCCCCTATCCTCATCGATATCTCAACGGAGGGGCAGAACCATGCCCATATCCTCGGTGTGGTGCACAGGTGCAGTGCATCCCTTGCTTCAGGTCATAAATGGAATAGCTGTTGATCCAAATTTTGTCATACAATATGTTTTAACTAAATAATGTTAATAGGTCATAGATTGCTTTAGGTGTAATGTCATGTGGATACTCTAAAGCTTCAGTTTTTTGATGTGCTGGACACTTGGGATCAAGGTCTACAATCTCGATATTGGATACCGTACTGATACCTTACTGGATTAGTATAGCTGGTACAATATGGTACGTATTCCATACTAAGATAATTCTCTCAGTGTTTGCCGAACTATCTTGAGCCGGATGGTTCAGGATGTTTCGGGTCGTTTCGATGGTAAATCGAGACAGTTCGATCGAGCAAATTAGAACATCGGACAAGGAAGAGGAAAAGAGAGGAAGAGAGAGAGGAGGGGAGGGAAAGATGGGATGCCACTGCCGGTGGCCCGCTGAGGCCACCAGAGGGTTATGGAGGCCTCCGCAGCTCGGTGTTGTCCGATAGGATGTCTAATTGAGACAGATAGAGAGAGGGGAGCGATGGTACCAAAGGGAGGCTCAGTCGGCGTAGAGGCTGTCAGAGGGTGTCGGATAGCTGTCGTGGCCATCAGATGGTGGAAAATGCACGGACGGAGCTGCGGTATAGGGGCGATTGGCCCTATTTAGTTCATCGTGTTTTTTAAAAATGATGATGAACAGCGAAGCCGGCCAATCCATTGCCGGCTTTATTGTTTTAAAAAATTTTTATAAAAAAATTGGAGAAACAGTGAAGCTGGAAAACCTTGTGAAATAGGGGTGATTGCCCCTGTTTCACTCTCGGGGCACTGCAGGCTGTGATTGCGTCGTCTAGTAGCCACAGCGGCCAATCGAAGGTCCTCCGATGGTCTTTCCGTCGGCTTCCCCTCCCTTCTTTTCTTTTCCTCCCTTCTTTCTCTCTCTACTTCTCTCTTTTGGCCGAGATTTGGCTGAGGAAGCAGAGACCTTGGCACCCTCCGAGCATGTTGCTTGTGGCCACCATCGGCGTCTTCTCCGGCCACCCTTTCCTTCCCTCCCCTCTTTTCTCTCCCCCTCCCCTCTTTCTTTCTTTTCCTCCTTCCCTGGTTTCCTTCTTTTTTGTGTCAGTTCGTGCTGGTCCGATCCGGTATGGATCTGTGCCGACTCGTACCGTCGGCCAACCGGCATGAGTCTCAGTTTCGGTTCTGGTTCTACCGACCTTGAATCCTCTAACCATTTTTCTCTATTTTCTCGGTATGTCTTGATTCAGGCCTGTATATCTTGGTATGGGTCAGTAGAACCTTGGTGCACCTCAGTATTACTTGAATTTCATATCGGTTCCCTCCTGGTATGGTATAACATCCCATATTGGGCAGTATGGGGTGGTACGATAGATCATGCTTGGGGCACTTCATGACACTCTTTGACACTTCTTACGATCAAATTATATTTCCTTCATTGCTTGTATTTTGGTAGGGCTTCTACTTGAACTTTTTAGTTCTGACATGACAATTGGCAGCCATCTTATCAACTTTTCTGAATTCAAGGAAGCAAGGATCTAGCTTATTATTCATTATATGGACACATCGATGCATGTCTTCACTTACATATATATGATAAAAACATGTCCACATATTTGATTTTAGAAGAGCCCATGTTGGATTGATACCTGTATCCTATGTCTCAGTAACATTTGGGCTGGCTAGATGTTTTTATTTCAGAAAGACATACTTTTGATGTGCCGGGGTACTTGTTCTCGAGTTAATTAACTTTATCTGTTTTCGACAATCATTTAAGTTGGTTATTTGGCATATCTATCTCTATTAGGAAGTAAAAGATGTGTGAACTTCCAAACTTAAGCTTGCAAGAGATGCCTGGAATTCATTTTAAGGTATAGATTATTTCGTACTTTTGGGGTGCTTCTTTTTGAACAGGCATTCTTAGACAATGATTGTAGTATGTCTTCACATATTCTCTATCTTAGAATTATATCTAGGTGCACTTATGCTTCAAGGATGTATTCTTAGGAGTTAGAGCATTGCAATTTTTGTGAAATTTTTCCCTGATTTCAAGACATTAGAATTTGACAACTGAAACTGACTGGTTTGTGGGGGCTCATTAGAACGTGTGCAATAAAAGGTTTGCATAATTTAGAAAAATGAAACAAAAATCATCTTGAACTCCAAATATGGGCACTCTTTCTGATGCTCCTTCAGTGATATGTTTTGGCATAGAAGCTGCTTTTTATTCAGCACTAATCTACTGAACATCTCTCATGGCTATAATACTGACACTTGTCTTTCTTGTAATTTAATTTATTTTACAATAGATTGTGACTTTGGAAGATGTTGTTGAGGAAATTGTAGGTGAAATCTTTGATGAGAATGATTCCAAGGTATGAAAACTATTTTGAAGCATCTTCAAGTAGTGTTTATTTTAAATTTTAGTTGAAAGTTGTTCCTTCAATTTTCTTTATGATAACTTGATACATCCTTTTTTTCGTATATGCTTATACTGTCAGTCTCATACATAATATAGTTGTATATCTATTTCCTTTCAGATGTTAATTCATATTGGAAATTTCATATCTATTTTTTGAATCAAATAAAATAATGTGACAATATCATTAAAGAAGAAAGCGGCAATTGTTTCTTAAGTGCACCATTTTTTAATTTCTTTGAAAGGTTTTGTGTATGCTAGGTTGTCATCCATTGAAGGTTTACAACAAAGAATATGCTGTTAACTTATCTGATCGCATCTTCTTTGACAAAAAAATCCTTTGACTGGATCCCATAGCATATTTGTCTACAAAGTTAGCTTATCTATGCATCTGTCAGAATTGAATTTTTAGAAATAGGAACTTCTTACTTGTTAGGACTTGGGGAATTTGTTATGGCTGGGACTGACATGTCTCCAGTTGTAGTGGGGCTCATTGACTTTATGCCTTTATGATTTTACTGCTCTCCTGCATAAAATGATGGCTGATGTTTGGATGAAACCCTTGTTGTATTCAAAATTAGATAGTTGATATTGCTAGCAAGGACAGAAGTCGTAAACTGACATTAAAATGGGAGAAAATCAAATAGATGTCAAAAAATATCTAAATCAAAACATGGAAATTGGAAAATGAAATCATAAAAAAGAATGCTGATCACAAGAAAATTTCATCACGGATATGGAAAATGTGTAGTGGTGATGTGCAGTCTAAATAACAATTGCAGATAATTACTAAGGGTTTCTATTATTTGTTACTGGTACAGTATTTTTAATGATATTATATTATTATTATTGTTTTGTTTAATATTGTATTTTTAGAATATCTTATTAATAATATTATAGTACAATGATATACTATATTATATATTATATTATTTAATTATGTTTTTAGAATAAAATTATCATTTGTTTTATTAATATGATTTAAATTATTCGTATGATTATAATTATTTTGACATTGTATCCCTGTTTTTATACAATGTAATATATTAGTCATAGTTTAATGTTTTTATAGTCACTATAATAATATTGAAGTTAGAAGTGATAATTATATTTGATATCTTAATATAACATTTGTTTTTCATTTTGTATTGTATATGCTATATAATACTATTATTTTTGAATTATTGTTGTAATCACTAAAATGATATTAATATTAGTATTATCTATATTGATGTTAGAATATTATATTAACATAAATATGATTTGTCTTCATAATATGATATTATATTATTGATATCACTTTTAATATTAAAATTATTAACATTATGATTAGTATTTAAATATGATTAACATTATATTGTTATAAAGATATTATTATACTTATGATGTTATGATAAGTTTCAGTTATTGTAGTATTTTATTTATATTATCATATTTTATAGTATTTTTATATTTGCATTATTTTATAATCATTATAATAGCACTAATATTGGTATTACTGTATTGTTGTAACTTGTAAGAATAACATGAACATTACTATATCGATAGTATTAATTAGTAATATTAGTGTATATTACTTTATCATAATTGTATATTTTATATGGTTCTAAGTTATATGATATTATATTATTATTGGTATTAGTTATACCAGTATGATTTATAATATTACTGTTAGTATTATTAATGTTAATATGTTACTAACAAATAATAATATATTACATTATATGCTACTAGGCTTGGTTAATTCCCTAGATTTGGACTTATCCAAGCATAGGAATCAAAATCAATCATTCCTGAGGATTCTCCAGAATGCAATCTCGAGAGTGGGAAAACAATTCCTGATTTCCATTTCTGAAAACCAAGTTGTCTGTGCTGGCTGGACATATGCACTATTGTACTGATATTACTGAAACATTTGTAAGTTCCCTGTTTATTTATTCACTCCTTGCAAGGAGTATTCATGAATACAACAATAAGCAAGGAGCTATAGATTGTTTGCTTCCTATTTCATGACCAATGATGCATATCATAAGATAGTCGATGGGCATACCTATTTGTAGCCAATTATCAAAAGTATAAAATACTTAAAAAAAGCCAAATAATAATTCTTTTTGTTGGTGTTGCAGTTCAATATTCTTCATCATCTATATATCTCAAAGTCTTCTTCAACAGCATTGCCATTTAGAACACCTTGTGGCTTAGAGTTTCTGGGGGCATGCTATAGCTTGGAGATATAAAGCAGGGCAATTCTTCCATTAATCTTTTCTCTTACAGAAAAATCACGAATTCATCAGATACTTTTGATTGTTTATCATATTACTTTGAGTGGCTTAATATTTTCATAATGATGTACAATAAAAGATCAAACTATAGGTTAGCAATTAAGAAGAGGAAACATTACTAATATTCTTGAAGGACAATTAAAAAAAAAATTCAAAAAATGAAGACTATAAAAAATGAAGATCAAGATCACCACCTATCAACTGATAGTGCTATAACCATCAATATGCTCAAAGATTATATATTATGCTCTTAAACACATAGGCCTATCCTCTTTGTATGGAGCTTACATTACTAAATGGAATTAAAACCTAAAATTGGTTCCAAAATTCCAACCATTTGTTGGAGAAGGATCAAGCAACTGGTTTGCCATTCTGGTTCAAGAACATGAGCATGAAGATTTAAGACCAAGGATCTTGCTCTTACATTTACATATTCAATGAAGAATATAGAAGTCAGTAGAGAAAAACATTAGCATTCAATACAATAAATTAAAGAAACAAATGTTTGATGGTAAAAGGTTCAATATAAGATGTGACATCCATAAATAATGTGAAGTATGCCTACAATTGGAAATGTGGAGGCAATAAACCAAAACAAACAATAGGCAATAATCTTTTTAAGTTACATGCTGCATTCCTACGTTCTTTCCCTGCAATTTGGGCAGCTTATCTAGGACCTAATTATCATGTGGATGGTTAGGTGCCTATGCACCGTGCACATCCTAAATCAAAATATCTTGTCATTAGGGGCATTTCAGGTAGAATAGAGAGGATCTTGGTGGTTGGATCTGGGGTTGAGAGAGAGACGGACGGAGGGAAAATAGGGAGTAGCTAAGTGATGGAGGAATTTGTGATAGTGAGTTGTTAAATTCCATGGGATGGAGGTGTCCTAGTTTATTCATGGAATAAAATGACCTGCCATCCCGTCCTGTCCTGACAGTGGCCTTGATCATGCGACCTGGTAGATATCCTTCATCTCTCTCTCCTCTTTTTTTCTTTCTTTTTCTTCTGCTTTCCTTTCTTTTCTTTCTTTCTGCCTTCCTTTCTTTCCTTTCCTTCTTATTTCTTTTCTAATCTCTTTGTTTCTTTTTTTCCTTTTTCCTTTTTCTTCTTCTTTTTCTTTCCTTTCTTCCTTCTTTTCTTCCTTTTTCTTCTCCCTTCTGCTCTTTCTTCCATTTTTCTTCTTTTTTTCCTTCCACTTGTTCCTTCTCTGTCTTTTCTTTTTTTCTTTCCTCTTTCTTTTTTCCCTACGTGGATGGATTTCAGAGCCCTGACCCCATCCTGATCTTGTTTTCTCATAAGAACAGGATGGGATAGGTGGGACGCCCCCCGTCCTGTTGGGATGTAAAACGTTGGCGGTGAGGACCAATGTCAATGGGATTTTGAATAGGCTAAAGTTTTTCTATTTCCTTCATCATTTCTCTCTCCTCTTCGTATTCTTTCTTTGTACTTTCTTTTTATCTTTTTCCTCATCCTCCCTCCTTTGATTCCTACAACAACAAGAGTTGTCGTATGTACTTGGCAAGGGCAAATTTCATTGCTGTTTATTGCATCCCTATGGTTGTTGTGATTAGTAGCAAGGATGCATTCCTTTGGAGATTCTTGTGTCTATTGAGAAGTAGAAGAGAAGGCAAAGAAAAAGGATACTAGAAAGTAAGAATGAAGCAAAAGAGAAGTTTGGGCTTCTTAATCTCAACCGCCTGTCTAGATGGTACTGTTCACCATTTTTTGCCTCCATTGCTAGCCACCTGTGCTTAGTTTCTTCAACACATTTATCTACTGACAGAGTAGCACGATTTTCTTTTTTTTTTTTTTTAAACATCCATTTAACTAAAAATTTGAATAACATCGGTAGCTGCTTTAGGACATGATACTGTGAAAGTTTGTTTTTGAGCTGTTTTGTCAAATCTTAGGCAATGAAACTGGGTATTGGCAGTGTCATCATTCATCCTTCTTTTGCATTTTGCTTTGCTAGTATTGAATTTCAAAATCAAAATGTCTGTTTACCTTATTATGTCAACATGATTGCAGATGTTTGATGCATATTAAAATCTATGCATTTTCTGGTATTTGTTGCATTGGTCACTTTTAAAAATTTTTGTGCTTAAACATGACATCTGTTTATTATTAATGTTCTTTTCATATGTAAATTGGTTATCCTGCAGGAAGAGATCCAGAAAAAAACTGGTCACATAGTGATGCAAGAAGATGGAACATTTGATGTTGATGCAAATACATCAATTGACCAGCTTTCTGAGGAATTAAATATCAAAATACCTGAGGTGTGTTTTATTTTGGTCTAATTATCAAATTCTTCCTTTTTCTTTCATTTGTGGACAGAGTTAGTCTTCCTTTTACTTGAATACTAACAACTCTTGTTCTTCCATATCTTAGATTCTTGAAATCTTTTTGTTTTAATAAGTGGAGTGTAGGAAAACTACTTTTTAATCAGGTCAAACTTTTATTCATCTTTCTCTTTGCTTATTCATTTTTAGATTCTTCAGTCTGAAAATATTTTCTGCTCATTTTTGTTTTTTTTTTTTATTGTTTATTGAAGCGCTTTTATTTTACTCCTAACTCATGCTTTTAATTGTAATTGAACCTACTAGTCAACTATTCAAATTCTAGTTTTATCTTCGCTTATAAAGGGAGCCCATTACACGAGGGTATCTCTATTGCAAGGTTTGAGGAGAGTTAGATGCACGTGCAGCCTTATCTCTATGTACAGAGAGGTTGTTTTTGTGTTTCAAACCTATGACCTCTAGGTCACAATGGAGTAACCTTTTGTTGTGCCAAGGCTCACCTTAGTCTTATCTTATAATAGCAAAATTTAGGATTAAAAACAAGCCCAAAAAATGATCGTGACAAGTGAAGCCAAAGTTTTGGAACTTGGAAGTGACAAATTTATACTTTATGTATCAGCGATCTTATTGCTTGAATGGCATTGATGGGGTTAATTTTGTCATACACTGGTATTGGACATGTTAATGCACTTTATTTATCTAAAGACAAAGGAAAATTTGATGGATGGCCGTTAATCCATCAATCATGATTTTTTAAAATACATTTGAGAAATGGTCTCTGTTTAGTAGGTATCTCTTTCTCGCTTTCAATCGCTGAAGAATAATGAAGGGTGTCTTTAATTAAATAACCACGATCAATCAGCCTTTTCCCACCTATTGGAGTTGGCTTTTAACTCAAGGAAGAGTGTATTTACATGAGTGAGGTGAGATGCACAGCTCAAGGAGGTTAATGGAATAGAAATATGAAATATAGATCTGGATAATTATGGAAACTTCAAACATTAAAATAATGTGGGCCTCAGAAGAATATAGAATGGCTGGGAAAGCAACGAGCCCTTTAATCCCTTCCCCCCTCCCTCTTCCCCTCCTTATAGGTAGAGGAAAGAATCAGTTAATATCCCTTTGAGAATCTTCATTTCATAAAGTGCCAGAAATCCACTTTTCCTTTTTTCTTGCTGAGACACCTTGTTTCCTTTCTTACTTGACTGTGAGATGGAGTAAATTCAACATCTGACAGATCTTCCCAGATTGCATTTAATATATAGTCTAGATTGGAAAGATCATGTACTTATAAAGCTTGCAAACAATCTTTAGTAGGTTGTCATGGCTTGACCCAGCATAGCATATTCTGTCACTGGATAAGCCAGGTTTGAAGCCCTAGTTGAATCAACATAAAATTTTAGGCTAGGATTACCTTAGGTCAGGCCTATGAACATCTCCATTCATCATTATATGGATTGACTCTTTTCCCTTCATGGTTGGCACCAAGGAAGGCAGAACCGGAATCGGGACCTGTGTCGGCCGATCGGCAGTACGAGTCGGTATAGGTACGTATCAGACCGGCATGAACTGACACAGAGGAGAAGAGAATCGGGAAGGAGGAAAAGAGAGAAAGAGAGAGAGAGATAGAGAGAGGGAGAGAGAAAGAAAAGGAGGGAAAGCTGCTGGAGGGCCTCCGGCTGGCCGTCGTGGCTGTCGGATGGCGCAGTTGAGGCATGCATCGCCGTGGGTGTGAAATAGGGGCGATCGCCCCTGTTTCACAAGATGTTTTTAAGAAACCTCGATTACAGTGGAGTCGGCAATGTGTTTGTCGGCTTCACTTAATGGGTTTGAGTAAAGCTAGCACACCCATTGCCGGCTTCATTGTTTTTAATTTTTTTTAAAAAAGTTTTTGAAAGTGAAGCTGGCACACCCATTGCCGGTTTCACTGTTTTTAAGTTTTTTTTTTTAAAAAAAATTCTCAAACAGTGAAGTTGGCAATGGATTTCGTTGGCTTCACTCAAGTGAAGCCGACAAATCTGTTGCTGGCTTGACTATTTATCGTTATTTTTAAAAAAACACGAGTGAACAGGGACGATCGCCCCTGTTCTGTGGTTGCGGCTCTTTCCGCGCATTTTTCGCTGTCCGATGGCCATGGTAGCCATCCGGTGCTCTTCGATAGCCTCTCCGCCAGCTGCGCCTCTCTTTGGTACCGTCACTCTCTTTTTTTTCTCTCTTGATTAAATATCCTATTGGGCGACACCGAGTCACAGAGGCTTCCGCGGCCCTCCGACAGCCTCAACGGGCCACCACTAGCCTTCTTTGGCGTCGTCCCCTCTTTCCTTTCCCTCCTCTCTCTCTCTCTCTCCCCCTCTCCTTCCGATGTTCTGATTTGCTCGGCCGAACCGTCCCGGTTTGCTGCCGGTATGGCTCGGAATGCCTTGAACCATCTAATTCGGGATGGTTCGATGAACCCTGTTTGGCATCCGTATTCAGGTTTGCGAAAATCTACCTTCCAATCCTGAATGGATATTACAAATAAACAACTGAATAGCAAGATTCAATGAGAAAATCATATACGAAAATTTATTCCATGCTAAATTAGTCAAAGTCTTCAGCCTTGTCTAGCCTAAATTGAGCCTTTTGTTCTCTGGCTTCTAGTAATAGCTTTAACTTAAGTTTCACTTGCAGAGTCCACATGAAACATCTTTACCTGCAGATTTGTGTGTCTCTAGTTTTCCGATAAAATTAATTTAATAATCTGATAAGTTCGTTGTGCTTGTGAGTATGCATGCTTTTCACTTTTATCATGGATATCATACTAATATGTACCTTCAGAACAAGTTTTACCATCTATGAAATAAATGTTGCACTGATCAAGTTACTTTTTTGAAGTTCACTTCTATTTTGTTGTTACAGGATCATCAATATGAGACGGTATCTGGTTTCATCTGTGAGTCTTTTGGATATATACCAGAAGAAGGTGGGAAGACTGTTGTGGTAGTTGAGAAGGAAAACCAAGAAGAAAATAGTGAATACACAGATACTGAATACAATCATCACAATGAGGAGACACATCAAACATATGAACTTGAGGTATGCTTTCATGATCATCTCTATTGAATTGTTTAATTTAATCATTGTGTTTAATATAATATATTTACAACATTATGATATAATTTATATCATTACCTATAAAATCGCCTACCAGCCTTTTTCACTATTGTGTTCTGAAAAATAAGCATCATGAAGTATGATCTCATCTATCACCATTCACCTTCAATTGCTTGTTAAATAATTTATAATAATTTTTTTTTCACTGTCACTGATGTATATCTGACTGTCAGAAAACCATACTTTTCTTGGGTTCAGCAAGTTGTATGGTTAACCACCTTGCCAACATGTCATGAAGAAATTGTTGTTAATTATTTTTGCTTAGAAAATTTCCATAGCATTTACGGTTGTTATATTAGGAGACTCTCTGTTGCAGTCTATGGTTGCACAAATATTTGCTAACCCTTTTAGTGAGGTTGAGGTGCTAATTGTTCTTCAAAAGTTTGGGTTGAGGTTTAAGAGTCTGCATATTCACAATTTTTTTAGCAGCAGATATTAAAATCTTCAATTTTGCAGCTTTCTGCAGTATGTAAAATGTATGTATAGTGGTACAGTCTTAGGACTGAAAAAGGACTTTGGAGACCTCTTCATGATGATTGTAAAGGTTGCAACTTGCTAGTGGATTTCTAGGTGTTGTCGAGAAATTCCAGCAAGCGTAAACCTGCTGGTGCTGGAAGCCTTTAGAACTGAATTTCCTATGGTTCTGTTCCACTGTTGTAACAAAAGGGGGGGACTTTGGGGCTGTCTTGAAATTCCAGCATGCACCAAACTGTAAAAGTCATGAATGTGATGGCAGTTACTAGGAAGCAAATGAAAAGAAGGAAGAGTTCAAAAGCTTGTACTTCAAGTAATAATTGTGTGAAACGGTAAATACAATAGATTTTTCCAGGAAGTTAATACAAAAGGAAATCTATTGAAAAGACAGGAAAGAAATACTACGGAAGAGAGAAGATTAAGAAGGAAAAGAAGAATGCTGGGGAAGCAAAGAACAGCACTTAGGAAACCAAGAAACAGATAAAATACCAGCTCTTTTCTCCAAATCTCCTAACATTTTTCCCATTCCCGCCTATACACTGGATATCCCTTCAGCAGTCAGCTCCACATACGGGGAAAGAGACGGAGGGGTCGATGCCTCTTCCTCTCCTAGCTTCCTATGTTTATGTGGTTGTCACCATCTATGGGCCCTCCACTTGTACAATAGGGTTATGTAGCCTTTCTTTTTAACTAAAGAAAACATGTAAGGATATTAAGAGTTCAATTTTCAGCATCCATAAGCTTGTATACATCACATCCAAGATAAAAACAACATGTTTAATTATTCAACACAATTATATGCTACTGATAAGTCTGTAGGATATGTTAATTTGACTCAAAAATATGGAGCCCTAGGCCTACTAATATAAAATAAAGATGCACAATATGCCTTTATTTGTCACTACCACCATCATTATCAATAGATGGACTAGGTTAAATCTATTTTCCATCTACTGAAACAAATTTACAATCCAAGGGCTCTAAAAGCCTCACTGATCAATAGATAGACGAGATCAATTTTTGTTCTGTCCAATTAAAGTAACTTATTATCCAATGACCCTAAAAGCCTCATGGATTGATAGGTAGATTAGGTTAAATTGTTAAGTCTATTTCATTGAAGCAGCTTATGATCTAGCAGCTCTAAAAGCCTTGCAGATGGCTGAAGGGGCTTGATTAAATTGTTTAGTCCATCTAATTTTTGCAACTTATTTTTTGATGGCTCTTAAAAACTTGTAGACTAGTAGATGGACTAGATTTGACCATTTAGTACATCTAATTAAAGTAACATACAGTCTGATAGAACCAAAAGCCTCATGGATCAATAGATGGACTAGATTGAATGATTCAGTTCATCTAATTAAGGTAACCTAAGGTTTGATGGCTCTAAAAGTATTGTGGATCGAATATAGAGAACTTATCATCTCATAACTATAAAAGCCCCACTTATAGTCTGAAATATTGTATTACTGCACTAAGTTATAGAAGAAACACATAAACTAAAGGCTAAACTTATAATGCTACTATTCTATTACTGCTACTAAAGGCTGAACTTATAATGCAATGGTATCAATTTGATCTGGCCCTAAAATGAGTATCCCAAGGGGCTTCCTAGAGCCAATTGTAGTTGGAAAGCCTCAGCAACCGCTTCTTAAAGATGGGAACAACCACACCATTAGAATATATATTGAAAGGACTGGAAGGGGTTGGCTGGCTTAGAATTGAAAGGTCAAAAGAATAGCCATCTAAGACATATATGGTTGCCAAGTTGTTTTCCTTGGCTTGTCTATAAATACATTATAGAATGCAAACATGCTTTCTTTTAATCACTAGTTTGTTTTCATGGAAAGTTGAGTTGCTGTCCCACCATGCGCTCCATGTCTTCTCCTTTTCCTTTTCTTCTCATTCACAAGAAAGCTATTTTGTGTCGCATAATCAAATGTAGAGCTTAAACCCTTCTTCTATTGAGAGTCTAAAGCAGGGTTTGCCGTACCTATCCGAACTGGCCGGTACGGGGCGAACCGAGCCGGACTGGCAACTAGCCGATCCGGTTCAGGCCTTATTTTCGGAAAACAAGGGGTGCCGGACCGAACTGGTTGGTTCAGTTCGGTATGCTACATGAACCGCCCGAATCGGATGGTTCAGTCTAGTTCGATGCGATACGGGTCCGGTTCGATCCGGTTCAGTGCGATATTTTTTAGTGGTGGTGGATGAGAAGTTTTTTGATTTTTTTAATGTCGGTACAGGTCGGTATGGTACGGTACTGTACCGTATATACCGAGCAGGAATCGGTACGGGTCTCAGTACTGGTTCCTGAAACCTTGGTCTAAAGGTTTCAACCCTTCTTCTATCAAGAGTCCTAGGAGGTGCTTGGTTAGAGGAAGTGGAGGTTTGAAATCGGAATGGAAATGGGTGACTCTCATTCCAACCGTTTGGCTAGGAGTCCCATTCTAATTCTGATTCTGATTCTGGGGTGGAATGGGAATTGCCCAATCTATATAAAACTCAATCCCTACTCTCCTTTATAGATTCAAATTTTCATTTCAATTTTGATTTTAATTCTGATTTTGCTTACGAACCAAGCGCTTCGTTAGATTCTATTTAAAAGAGGTAATTAACCCCATAATATGAAGTAAGCCTTTTGTCTATATTTGAATCAAAAGTTACTAGGGGGTGTTTGGTTCGCAATCGGAATCGGAATGGGAATGGATTGGAATCGGAATCGGAATGGGAGTGGATTGGAATCGGAATTGTTTGAGACCCGAATCAGAATCGGAATGGATGATTTCGGTTGTTGTTGTTTCGCTCAAGTCAGCTCAAATCTTCATTTTTATTTTTAACTAAAAATCTTTAAAAATTAATTATTTTAAAAATTGATAATGAAATCAAAAGAATCCCTAAAATTTCTCTTCCTTTCCCCCTCCTTGCCATTTCTGTTGCCGTGAAATTTTAGGGCTTCCCTTCTTGCCTCCTCCCTCCACCGCCGCGATTGCATCCCTTCCGGTGATGTCCTCCCTCGGCTCTGGTGAGCTTTACACCCCCATCACCCGCCTCCACCAGCGGTTCGACTAGCACCACAAGCGCAAGCTGGAGGACTATGCTCTCCTCTCCTCTCCCTTCGCCGCCGCCGTCGACGACTCCAACGATGACGACGATCAAGATTCCTTCCCCCTTCTAAGGATGCACAAGCTCAGCTCCTCATCCTCCTCGTTAGCGACGATCATCCCTTTTAGTTTAGGCCTCAGCCTTCCTCCTCTTCCCCCTCCACCTCCTCCTCCTGCTTGACCCTCCATTTCTTCATTCGATTAATGTCCCAAAACACGATCGTGATCCACGTCTGCCCGAACGACACCGTAGACTCCATGATCGATCAGCTCCAATCCATCATCGGCATCCCCATCATGGAGCAGCATCTCCTGTACCGTGGCCGCCAGCTTTAGGGTGAGGCAACCCTCGTCGCCTGTGCTGTCGAGAACGATGCCAGCCTCCAGCTCACCGGCCGCCTCCGCAGCACCAAGCACCCCAGAGCCTGGCAGGTCGTCGAGGACCTCATCACCTCCATCTGCTCTCTCGACACCATTAGCAACGACTGCGTCCACGCCACGAGGATCAATGTCAAGGGCCTCATCAAGCGTTTCCTCTCCCTCGCTTGCAACATCTTCAAATTTTGACTCATTCTAGTGGAATGAGATTTTGACTCCACTCATGCTACCAGAGTGGGTAAGTCCAAAATGCTATGACTACCATATTAAAATTGGGCAAGTCCAAAATGTTATATGACTGCCATGTCATTAAACTGGATATTCAAAATACAATGACCACATCTTTAAATTGGACCAATTAAAATATGAAATGACCTCCATGTTGGAAAATCAATAACCCTAAAATTGTTTGAACTTGTATGCCATTAAACTAGATAATCCCATGTAGTTTGACCTCCATGCCGCTAAATTGGATAAATTCGAAATAACAGAATGATCTCTGCATCATTATTTTGGACATATCCAAAATGAATATGAACTCTGGGCCATTAAACTTGGTCGATTGAAATGCAAGGACCACCATGCTGTAAAACTAAATAAATTTAAGTTTGACATATCACATACATGGATGTGGATTGAATATTCAAATATAGATGCAAACGAGGTTTGATATATTCATTTATTGATGTATCTGAGGGTATGCCTTTAGTTAGGCCTCGTAAATATTGAGTAATTTTACATATATCAATCTTATTTTATTTCATCACTTTTATAAGATCTCATAAATGGAAGCTCCCTGATTTCAATGGGTAATTAATAATAGACCCTTGGGTCTACTGGAGGCCTTGAGCCAACATAAAATAATAAGCCCTAGCACATAAGATGAATTTGGAGGAAGCATATCCTAAACCGTATGCGCATCATTTGTATATTTTAAGGGTAACCAGGGGGAAAGATTTGTGATCCCACAAAGTCCACACTAGTTAAGATTAGGATTCTATCATAAAGTATACAAGTTGTTGGTTTGGATTGCATATTATAAGATTCTTTACCATTTCTCTGAAATGGTGAACATGCACAGAGAGAAGCCTGATTATATTGTAATTCGAATGAATAATGAGGAAGAGACCATTATATATGGATATAAAAAGTTCACTTTGAGCAAATTGGAAGCTCATGTAGATCTTGTGCGTGATACAAACACCATGTTTAAGTATTCAGCAGAGATATATGCTACTGATAACTGTAAGATATCTTAACTTGACCCAGAATCTTGTAGGGCTAAGCCTAAGAGACCCAGATAAGGAGACATGATATGCTATTATTCACATTATCATCCACAATATCAAACTCAATACTCAAAACGTTTTTCTTTTTCTTTTGCCTTTGGATGACCAAGCAAAGTTTTCTTCCTTGTTCAAGAACCTTATATAGCATACTTTGTATGGATGGTTCTTATCTTTACAAAAGTATAAAACTAAATTTGATTTTGAATGTAACCAACAAAGCATGCTTTGCCCTCTAGGGAATCAGTACAGTTTCTCCTTTTAGGTAGAAAATTGGGAGCCGGAATCACTTTTTCCAACAAATGTTGAAGATGGCTATCTTCTTTCTTTTATTGAAAATCTAAGGAGATTGCTAATTTTAAATTTTGGAAGCTTACTTATTACTTATTTTGTGTCATGACCAGGAACCCAGCTCTGCCAAGTCTGGAATGTGACTACAATCTTGATCAATCAATGACTTGATTTAATTTCATTAATTTTCATGGAAGCATATTTAAACCTCAAGACATGTTATTATAAAGTAAATGGCCATTTCATAATACAGAGCAACTAAAATCTTGTCCAAACTAAACTTTTCAACACATTCTTGGAATCAAACTAAGATTTATTTCATTCAATTGTCTTAGATATGCAAAAATAATTCAGTTGAGGGGCACATATTGCATCCTTCAGTATTGGTGCTTTACATGCCCCTGCTTACTTCACTAATATGGTCACTTTTATAGCTATAAACCGTACCTTAAGATTACATTAAGGATCTAACTCTTCCTTCTGTGGTAGTAGCTTCACCATGTGCACCAAAAGCACTTTAAGCTTGGTAGAGGTTAACGTCAATTAGCCTTTCTATCTAAAATATCATAATTAAATGATGAGCTACATATCTCAGCAAGTACCCAAATATAAAAATTCATATAGTTAATGTACAATATCTTATGATACATATCTAGGCATATCTTTTTGTGTAAAATAATTAAAACATTTGTTGAGGGAAACACTTAAATACAATTAGAAACACTTGAAATGACTAGGGTACACTTAGAAACACTTGGATTCGCTGAAACTATGAAATACTTATCATGATCATTTCAATACCAACTAGTCAGAAACCAGCTATTATACCTGCTAATCAGGAGTTCATTGATCAATAGGCTTATTGGCTAAGGGTTCACCAAAACCAAACCTGCTGGTCAAGGGTTAGTTGCATCATGTCTTTACTTAGAATACGAAGGCCAGCAATCTATCCCCTACTGGCTGGGGTCACTACATTGTGTCTGTTGAGAGCATGAAGGCCAACATCTACCCTGCTGCCTAGGGTCACTTATCACAATATGACTATCCAGAAGTGTTTGTTTCAATTCATAACAAATGAAACTTTTCACTTTCAGGCAATATAATGATTGATGAACATTTTGAATGACCAGAGTCAAAAATAATGTCTTTGAAATGTTTAAATCATAATGACTTGACGTTGATAAATTTGGATGCCAAATAGCCATTCAAAGCACATATTCTTCATAATCCACTTGCCATAAAACATTAGAAAAAAGATTGGGAAATTATGAGAACTTTGTTCATTTACATATAACAATGAAATATAACATAACTTTAGAGAATTCATAGATAGTGAAGAGTAGAAAACCAATTTCTGAATCCCTAAAAAAACTGTAAATTATTTGCTAAATTATAGATCGTCAATTATGCAAGGACACTTACGTTACAAGGTATGTCCAAATCTTCACAGCATAATTCCTTTTCTTTTAGCTTGCTACCACTCTTTTTTTACTTCCTCTCTTCACTAGTTACTTCCCATAAGCGTCTGAGATTTCTAGAGTTTCCAAAATATTACAAAGATGGCAGCACTCTCTTATCATAGGTTACTTCTAAGCATGAGGTTTCTAGCCATCACTATTTAGTAGCTAGATCATAGTTCGTCGAACCGGTCTGAATTGGACAGTTCGGGTTGTGCCGAACCATATCGGTTGCTAATTGGTGCAGTTTGGATGTCCAATTCAGAACATTAGTGAAAATGGAGTAAGGGAGAAGGAAAGAGAGGAAGAGAGAGAGAGGGGTGGGGAGGGAAGGAAAGAAGAAGCCGATGGGGGCCTGTCGGGGCCGTTGAGACTCCAGGTCTCCTCATTTCATGGTCGTGGGGAGGTTTTGGGCTGCTCGGCGGCCATGGTGAAGGAAAAATCATTTTTTTTCTTGTAAGATTTTTTAGATCTAATGAGATCTGGGGCGGAATATTTTTAAAAAAAATTATCCTACTTTATTTCAGATCTAAGGTCTATTAGATCTGATTCTTATTATCTGATATTTAATCTAAAATCAAATCTAAAACTTGAGGATTAGAAGAATACCTTTAGGGTAACTAGATTATCCCGTAGATGATCGCAGCAACGCCCAAGGTTCTAAAATAGCCACGCAGTCGCCTGGCCTCTATCGGTATCCACTCGAGCAGGATCTGGATCGTCTTCTCCTCGCGAATCTTTGCTCCAAAAATTAGATCTAGATCTGATCTGCAAGATCTTCAAAAGCTGGAGCAGCAGCTTCTCGATAAATCCCTGCAGCCTTCTGATCAGGGAGCCACCACACCTTGGACAAGCACCAGATGGATGCCCAACCTTTTGGACGTGAAGAGGAGAGGGAGAGGAGCAGAGGAGGCATGGAGAAGTGGAGGGGTTTCACGTTTTTGTTGGGTATTTAGCAGATTCTCTAAACCCTAAGTGCAGACAGGGTTTAAATAGACCCTGCTGCGTCATGCAGTGCCACATCATTCGACCAATCAGAAAATTTTAATTAATTCTGAAAAAATTCTAATTGGAGTGATGTCGTCTGATCATATTAGATAAGAACCCCACCAAACCCTCCTACTGTTGGCGCCAACACTGGATAAACACAGTGAGATTGGCGCCCAACAGTTTGCGTTTTTTATTTCATCCTAATCCGTTGGTAGGGTCTTTCTTAGGCCACCGACCGCCTCTGCCCGAGCTACATTCATTCGCTACTGGAAAGTGACGATTTCCAAATGGACTCATTCATTAGATAGAGAAGATCGCCCGTAGCTGAATCGGACACAACCCATTTTCTGGTCTTTTCTTTCGCTTTCGAACGAATCCATGATTTCGAGTTGACCTAGCGGCATTCTGTTTCAAATTCTCATGCGTTGTTGCATCAGGGCATCTCAATTAATGGACTGAGGACTAGGGCAATTCAGGAGTCGATCAAGGCATAGAGTCCTCATCTCATGGGACTCTATCTTTATCCACTTGGGGCGCACGCCATATCTGATTATGGCGCCCACTTTGAGGGTAAAATTAATAGGTGGACACTCCATAAAAACTCTCCAATGACCTCTTGTCAAGTGGCCTTCAGTCCAAGGTCCATGGGTCAACGTTTGACCAATGTCCTAAAATGGAAATGGCAGGTGACAGGAATTAGCAGATGTTGTCTTAAATTCATCTCATGAATTAAGATAAGATTTTTCTGAGCTGGACTGGCTCCAGTCAGATTGAGAAAAACTTTCTCAAGATTCTCTGGATGAGTCAAATCACATTTGGCTCAGTCGAAATAGAAAAGATTACACGAGAAAGTTAGGCTCAATCGTGTGCTAGCACGATTTTCTTGAACCTAATTGGATCTAATCCAAATCAATCGAACTGGGCTAGCTCAATTGATGACATCCAAATTCTAACTCTTGTTTGTGTGATCCAGTGAGGTTCATTTTCGTATGGTAATGAGACATGTCGTGATCTCATCATCGACATCATCGAAACTTCTTTCGATGGACCAGAACTCTTCTGATTCAGACAATTTAGAATGATCGATTATCAATATCATTCTAATTGCTTCCAAAATCCATCAGTGACACCTAGCAGTATATGGTGGCAACCCATCAGAAATGAAGACGAACCTCTCGGTGCAGCTACCTGTGTGATTGAGTTCCTCTATAATGAGTCCCGACTAAATTAGGATTAAGGTGAACTCGTCAAACCCAACATCAGTCATATGAATCAATCGATCGATCCAAATATGATGTGAAACCTTAATGGAAAACTCTTTTCCATTATTTCACTCTGCTATGGTCATGGGCTTAAGGACTCGATCTTTCGATCATCATAGGACTACTCTCATCTATCGAAGTTGATAGATCCCATCTTGGTGCAATCTGGTTCCTACAATGAATATGCTACAGCCAACATACATTTCAGGGTTCCGAATGGCTAGAAGATCGAGTTATGGTGTAGTCAAACTATAACACACTCAAGGTGAACTGTCGATATACCTCAGGTCAAAGAACTAGACACACAGCTGCAGCATCGAGCTAGTCATCGACGAGAAGGTAGACTTGTTTATGACTGCTCGAGGTGGTCACGTTCAGTACTCTCGTTCTCAACGAATACCTGTACTCTCACTCCAGTATCTCCACACCGTAGACTCAAGATACATCTACCCTAAGAAAGCGATCGTACATCAACCTTCCGGATCGATCACCATCCTCGTGATGATCCTATGGTCAGGAGCTGTTTATGAGTTATATAAATTCATGCCTTAAATTTTCAACTCTTGAAAATATGAATTAACATTCCTACTAACTCAAAGGATGCATCACAGACATAATGTACGCAATGTGATAGTAGAATAACCCTTTTATTCATTTATAGTCAAAATTATAAGTTTGCCCTTACATTTGTACAGGAATGTGTCAGCCAATCTGGCATTTAGGGCACACATCTAACAAACTCCCACTTGACCTAATGCCAATTGGCTACATATCTAAGTCCCATCTTCTTAAGGTGGGCTTCGATCTTCTGCTGGCCTAATGACTTTGTCAGTGGGTCTGTCATATTGTCTGTGGAGTCGACTCTCTTAACCTCGACATAATCCTTTTCGAAGTAATCACGGATCAGATAGAATCGCCGCTCGATATGCTTGGACTTCTGGTGAGACCTTGGCTCCTTAGCTAGGGCTATGGCGCCATTATTGTCGCAGTAAAGAAGGATGGCATCCGATGACATCACTCCAAGCTCTGCGGCAAACTTCTTGTACCAGAATGCCTCCTTTGCAGCTTCTGATGTAGCAATATACTCTGCCTCCATGGTGGAATCAGCAATCACCGTCTGTTTGGAACTCTTTCAGCTAACTGGACCATCATTGCAAATGAACAGACTCCCAGATGTCGACTTTCGATCATCTATATCAGACATAAAGTCTAAGTCTGTATATTCTTGAATCTGGAGTTCTCCATTTTCAAAGACTAGAAACATATCCTTAGTCCTTCTCAAGTACTTAAAGATACATTTCACAGAAGTCCAGTGCTCTTCGCCTGGATTCGACTGATATCTACTTGTGACACTCACAGCATGGGCTATATTAGGTCGTGTACATAGCATGACATATATGAGGCTCCCTATTGCCGAAGCATAAGGGATTTTGCTCATGCGTTCAATCTCCTCAGGTGTGCTAGGGCACATCTTCTTGGAGAGATAAATGCCATGTCTAAAAGGTACTAAACTTTTTTTGGAGTTTTTCATGCTAAACCTTTTTAGCACCTCCTCTATGTACATCTTCTGTGAAAGTCCCAGCATCCTATTTGGTCTATCTCTATAGACTTTAATACCCAGTATAAAGGATGCCTCTCCTAGATCTTTCATGGAGAACTCCTTAGACAACCATATTTTGACTGAGGTCAACATGAAAATATCATTTCCAATTAGGAGGATGTCATCAACGTACAGTACGAGAAAGACAACTGACCTTCTTGAATACATATGGTTCCTCCTTGTTCTTGATGAAACCAAATATTTTGATCACATTATAGAAACGAGTATTCCAGCTTCGAGATGCTTGCTTAAGTCCATAAGTGGACTTTTGCAGCTTGAAGACCTTGTGATTATCATCACTGGATGTGAAATCAAGCGGCTGTTCCATATAGATATCTTCCTCAAGATATCCATTTAAGAACGCCGTTTTCACGTCCATCTGTCATATTTCATAATCAAAATAGGTTGCAACAGCAAGCAATGTGTGGATGGATTTTAGCATAACTACGGACGAGAAGGTATCCTGATAGTCAATGCCTTCGCGCTGACTATAACCTTTCGCTACGAGCCTAGCCTTGAATGTCTCCACATTCCCATCTGCACCTATCTTTCTCTTGAAGATCCATTTACACCTAATAGATACAATACCTTCAGGTGGATCTACCAAGGTCCAGACTTGGTTTGAGTGCATCGAGTCAATTTCTAATCTCATTGCCTCTAACCATTTTTCAGAGTCGATATCTGATATCGCTCCGTCATAGGTCTTGGGGTCATCACCATGAGCCTCATTTCCCGTGAGGAATATTTTTTCTACATCCTCTTGTATGGTACCTAAGTACCTTTCAAGAGGACGGGAAATCCTAGTCGATCTACGAGGTGGAAGAGGTTGTGTTAGGACTGGTTCTAATTGATTGGGTTCCTCAGGTTCTTTAGCTCGTTGCTTTTGGGAGATATTTTCCTTGAGCTTAATTATTCTTCCGATGTCACTATCTTCAATAAACTGTTTTTCAAGAAAAATAGCATGTCGATTCACAATCACATTGTGGTCTTCCGGAATATAAAAATAGTGTCCTAATGACTCTTTAGGATATCCTATGAACCGAGTTCTTAAAGACCTGAACTCTAACTTGTCCGCCTGCTGTCTCTTGACATGAGCCGGACAATCCCAAATTCTGAGATGACTCAGACTTGGCTTCTTACCATGCCATATCTCATACGGTGTGGTAGGAACGATTTTAGAAGGAACCCTATTCAATACATATATTGTTGTCATGAGACAATGTCCCTAAAGAAACTCAGGGAGGTCTATGAAGCTCATCATGGAACGGACCATATCTAATAGGGTCGGATTTCTCCGTTTTGAAATCTCGTTGAGTTGTGGCGTTCCAGGTGGAGTCCATTGAGAAACTATGCCATTGTCCTTAAGATAGTCTAGGAACTCCCGACTAAGGTATTCACCTCCTCGATCTGATCGAAGAACCTTAATGGGCTTTCCTGTTTGTTTTTCTACCTCATGCCTGAATTCTTTGAACTTTTCAAAGGCTTCAGGCTTGTGTTTCATTAGAAACACATATCCGTACCTAGACATATCATCGGTAAAGGTAATGAAGTAGACATAGTTGCCTCTAGCCGGCACATCAAATGGGCCGCATACATCCGTATGTATTAAGGCAAGTAGATCTGTGGTCCTTTCCCCATGTCTCACAAAAGGGAGCTTGGTCATTTTGCCTTGAAGGCATGATTCACAAACTGGATATGACTCGAAAGTCAACGGACTCAATAGCCCGGATTTCTCCAATTTGTTAACCTTGTCTTCCGCTATATGACATAGCCTTAGGTGCCACAGATACCTATCATTTGGACTATCTCTAGGCCTTTTAATTCCTATGACATTCATATTTTTTTCGATATTAAATACAGATACATCAATATGTAGCTGATAGAGACCATTAATAAGAAAATTATTTACAACTTTGTTATTTTCATAAAATATGTTACAATGGTCCTTTTGAAAGCTAATCACATAGCCTTCTTGTGCTAAACATGAAACAGAAATCAAATTTCTACTTGCTGCAAGCACATAATAACAGTCTCTAAGAACTAAATCTAATCATAACGGTAATCGCAGAGGATAGGTTTCCACGGCTACAGCAGCAACTCTTGCTCCGTTCCCGACGCGTAGGATCATATCCCCATCCCTCAGCTTCCTGCTCTCCTTAAGATCCTGCATAGAAATACACAAATGAGCACTAGAACCAGAGTCAAGTACCCAACTGGATGCAGAGGAAACCGTAAGATTAGATTCTATAACGAGCATACCTCCAGAAGGACCATCCTTCTTGTTCTTCAGGATGGCCAGGTACTGAGGACAGTTTCGTTTCCAATGGCCGTCTGAATTGCAGTAGAAATATTTTTCCTTTTCAGCAGCCTTTTTCTTCGGTTCCATCTTCTTCCTTTTCCCATCCACCTTCTGCTTCTTCGCAGACTTTTTCTTCTTTCGAAAAGACTCTCTTGGAAGAAGTCCGCTCCACAGTAAGGACTGATCCTTTTGAACTCTTCAAAGCAAGCTCAGTCGTAACCAACATGTTCATTAACTTAGCCAAGGTACACTGCATCTTATGCATATAGAAGTTCATGATGAACTGACCATATGTATCGGACAAGGATTAAAGGATCACATCAATCTGAAAATCCTTGTCTAAGATGATACCGAGCTTCTCAAGCTCCTCAAGGTCCTTGATCATTGTCAAACAATGATCTTGGACTGACTGCCCATCACGCATTTAAGCCTTAAAAAATCTTTGGCAGGCTTGATACTTGGCTGCGCGACTTTGTTCACCAAACAACTCTTGTAGGTGAGCCAACATTTGGCGGGTAGTCATAATATTCTCATGCTGGTATTGCAAGTCATCAGACATTGCACCCAACACCCAACATGTAGTACCTGGCTTTGTTATCTTCATTCGTCCACTTTTTCAGAGACGCTCTCTGTTCAGCAGTCGGACGTGCTGGCATGGCAAGTGGGTCCTGGTCCAAGACATGAGTCAGTTTCTTGAAACCCAGAATAATTCTGTAGTTCCTCAACCAGTCCTTGAAATTGGGTCCAGTTAATCTGTGGGTGTCTAGTATTTTGGTCAGGAGGTTGGACGCAGACATGTTTCCTGTAGAAAGTCAAAAATTTCTAGTTAGATTTTATAATTAAACTTAACCAATTTGTTTAGGGGTTTCATTTTTAAACAAATTAGGCTCCCACCATTTTCTCAGATCCCTACACTCCCTAGGTAGAGATGTGAAAATCTTCGTGATTAATGATTTCTAGTGGGTGGTGTGGTCTCACCGACTGGCTCATCACCTCACCTAACAGTTATTGGTGATGGATCAACCGATGAGTGGACAACTCTTGTCCAATGATTCTCTAATCATGGTGCACCCAAAATTTGGTCTCTAATTCATGAAGCTCACCGTGTCTAGAATATTGCTCCAATCCTTAGTTAAGTCAGATCCACCATTTGCACGAACTAGATTCCTGTTTGAGTCCCTCACGTATTCGGAATATTGAGCACAACCCATCCTCTAATCCGTAGCATCCAATGCCTAATGAACATGGTTGCGTCTTCCCGGTGCAACTGAACCACTGTAACCAGCCGAGAACAATCAACCTCGGAAAGGGCCCGCACATCCACAATGGTGGAAGACCTTAGACTTAATATTTTCTTAGGGAGATTTGATTTAGGTCTCATTAAACTTGACTTAACATAGTCATAACAATTATGACTAACCTAGTGACATGGGCTAGCTCGAATTGTTAGCCACCTCAAATCAGAACTGGGTCGACACATATGGTCAGGTAAGTGAGACCGGTAGAAGGGATATGCCATTAACTTGACAAGAATGCATTCGAGTCGAGTAGCTCCCAATTAAAAATCAATCGGTCGCATCTGCCCAACTTACCTTAGACATCAAATTGTCGAACCAGAATCAATTGGGTTAGTCTACAATCCAGGCTCTGACCACTGAGCCAAATTAGGTTTTAACTTGATCGAGTCACATCTAAATGTGATTCGACCTTGACCTAGACTTAATCCTATTAGGCTGGTCAATTATTAGCTTTCATGATCCCACCTAACCAATTTTTGATTCGGTTTGATCAACCGCTAGACCTAATTGAGCTACCCAAGTCCGAACCCAATTTTATGAAAATGACTTAGATATGAAATTCTCAATTTTAGACCTAATTTAATATCATAAGCTTAATTCATTAATTAAGTCTTGGGTTCATTAACAAAACATGTAAATAAATTCTAGGGTTTCAGGATCTAGGGTTTTGCAGAAAAGTATATTTTGATTTCTGATTAAGGATGAACGCGCAGCACCCCTACACGCCATAAGAACACCTGATTGAATGAGAGGAGAGGGTCTTAAACCCTATTTTGTTCTTATGATCGGACGGCCATGAGGAACACCTTAATCAGAAATATTGATTTGACTACAAAACTAGTTAGATCTAAGTTACATATCACATATATAATTTCAGATCTAACTTATACATGCTTTGCATACATCTCATGTATTAAAATCTGATCTAATTAGCATGCTTTCAGATCTGATACATCACATGTAACATCTGAAAAATAAGATTTAAATTGAACTATTCAATATAAAATCTATTTTAAATAGTTATTAGAACAATTCTACAACTAGTCTAGACATGCAGCAGATCAATCTTATGAATTAATTAAATTTTATTTTTTATTTTTTGATCTGAATACAATATTTATAACATCAGAAAATCAGAGAATAAATTAGATCTAATTTATATTTTAATCACATTAAAATATAAAACTATAAGACTATTCATAGATCAAACTACTAGTCTAGTCATGCATCTCATATATGTTAGATCTATTTAGATTTAATTTTAAATTTTTCTGATTTCAGATCCTGTCACATCTGATGTGACATCTGAAATTCATTAATATCAGATAAATAAAAATAAAAATCAGATCTAAATTAGATCTGAAATAGAGCCATCAACCTGGCTCTGATACCAGTTGAAAGAAAAATCATATTTTTTCTTGTAGGATCTTCCAGATCTAATGAGATCTGGGGCGGAATATTTTTAAAAAAAATTATCCTATTTTATTTCAGATCTAAGATCTATTAGATCTGATTCTTATTATCTGATATTTAATCTAAAATTAAATCTAAAACTTGAGGATTAGAGGAATACCTCTAGGGTAACTAGATTACCCTGTAGATGATCGCAGCAACGCCCGAGGTTCTAAAATAGCCACGCAGTCGCCTGGCCTCTACCGGTATCTACTCGAGCAGGATCTGGATCGTCTTCTCCTCGCAAATCTTTTCTCCAAAAATCAGATCTAGATCTGATCTGCAAGATCTTCAAAAGATCTTCTGAAGCTGGAGCAGCAGCTTCTCGATAAATCCCTATAGCCTTCTGATCAGGGAGCCACCACACCTTGGACAAGCACCAGATGGATGCCCAACCTCTTGGACGTGAAGAGGGGAGGGAGAGGAGCAGAGGGGGCGTGGAGAAGTGGAGGGGTTTCACGTTTTTGCTGGATATTTAGCAGATTCTCTAAACCCTAGGCGCAGACAGGGTTTAAATAGACCCTGCTGCGCCATGTAGTGCCACATCATTCGACCAATCAGAAAATTTTAATTAATTCTGAAAAAATTTTAATTGGAGTGATGTCATCTGATCATATCAGATAAGAACCCCACCAAATCCTCCTACTGTTGGCGCCAACACTAGATAAACACAGTGAGATTGGCGCCCAATAGTTTGAGTCGATCAAGGCATAGAGTCCTCATCTCATGGGACTCTATCCTTATCCACTTGGGGCGCACGCCATATCTGATTATGGCGCCCACTTTGAGGGTAAAATTAGCAGGTGGACACTCCACAAAAACTCTCCAATGACCTCTTGCCAAGTGGCCTTCAGTCCAAGGTCCATGGGTCAACGTTTAACCAATGTCCTAAAACGAAAATGACAGGTGACAAGAATTAGCAGGTGTTGTCTTAAATTCATCTCATAAATTAAGATAAGACTTTTCTGAACTGGACTGGCTCCAGTCAGACTGAGAGAAATCTTCTCAAAGTTCTCTGGATGAGTCAAATCACATTTGACTCAGTCGAGATAGAAAAGATTACACGAGGAGAAAGTTAGGCTCAATCGTGTGCTAGCACGATTTTCTTGAACCTAATTGGATCTAATCCAAATCAATCGAACTGGACTAGCTCAATTGATAACATCCAGATCCTAACTCTTATTTGTGTGACTCAGTTAGGTTCATTTCCGTATGGTAACGAGACATGTCGTGATCTCATCATCGACATCATCGAAACTCCTTTCGATGGATCAGAACTCTTCTGATACAGACAATTTAGAATGATCGATCATCAATATCATTCTAATTGCTTCCAAAATCCATCAGTGATACCTAGCAGTATATGGTGGCAACCCATCAGAAATGAAGACGAACCTCTCAGTGCAGCTACCTGTGTGATTGAGTTCCTCTATAATGAGTCTCGACTGAATTAGGGTTAAGGTGAACTCATCAAACCCAACATCAGTCATATGAATCAATCGATCGATCCAAATTCGATGTGAAACCTTAATGAAAATTTTTTTTTCATTATTTCACTCTGTCATGGCCATGGGCTTAAGGACTCGATCTTTCGATCATCATAGGACTACTCTCATCTATCGAGGTTGATAGATCCCATTTTGGTGCAATCTGGTTCCTACAATGAATATGCTACAGCCAACATACACCTCAGGGTTTCGAATGGTTAGGAGATCGAGTTATGGTGTAGTCAAACTATAACACACTCAAGGTGAATTGTCGATGTACCTCAGGTCAAAGAACTAGACACACAGCTGCAGCATCGAGCTAGTCATCGACGAGAAGGTAGACTTATGACTGCTCGAGGTGGTCACGCTCAGTACTCTCGTTTTCAACAAATACCTGTACTCTCGCTTCGGTGTCTCCACACCATAGACTCAAGACACATCTATCCTAAGGAAGCGATCGTACACCAACTTTCTGGATCGATCACCATCCTCGTGATGATCCTATGGTCAGGAGCTGTTTATGAGTTATATAAATTCATGCCTTAAATTTTCAACTCTTGAAAATATGAATTAACATTCCTACTAACTCAAAGGATGTATCACAGATATAATGTACACAATGTGATAGTAGAATAACCCTTTTATTCATTTATAGTCAAAATTATAAATTTGCCCTTACATTTGTACAGGAATGTGTCAGCCAATCTGGCATCTAGGGCACACATCTAACACATGGTGGCCACCTCACGGCCCTCCGGCAGCCTCCTCACCGCCTTCTCCTCCCTCCTCTCCCCTCTCCTTCTCTCTATCTCTCTTTTCTTAGTTTCTCCCACGGAGGATCATGAAGTCTAAGAGGCCTTCGTGGCCCTCTGGTGCACCGCAGACATCTCCGCCGGCCTCTTGCTCCTTCCCTCCCTCTCCCCCTCTCTATCTCTCTTTTCCTTCCTGGTTCATATCCTATTTCTATGTCAGTTCAGGCCCAGTATGGTCTGGTATAGGGGCGTACTGACTCATCCCGCCGGCTGGCCGGCACGGGGTCCGATTCTGAGTCGACAATCCTTGAGCTAGATGTCAATTCCAAATTTGGCTGGGTGGCTGAATTTCAGCATGAGGTTGTTCCTTACCATGAGGTGTAACAAGCATGATGTGGCTGGTCCATCAAAGTAGCATGAGGTGACAACTTGGTAATAAGTATGAGGTTCCAGCACAAGTATTAGTGGGAAATAAGCATGATAGTGCGAGGTGGCAGTTGCTCAAACAAAGCATGTGGTGGCCTTAATTCTCTAGCATCACAATTTAGTCCTTGAAATTCTCTAGCTTTATAATTTAGTCCTTGAACTTCTCTTGTTCCATTTTAAAGTGCTACTTGCCATAAAACTCGAGTTCTTACTGATATAATTACAATACAAAGGATTCATTTCTATTGTGATCCTAGCATACATAACAATAGTTCATATAATACACATAGGTTGCATATATAAATGATCCTGTTATAGGCTTTAATATGTTGGGATATTACATTTTAGAAGCCAAAGAGATAAATGAATCTTTTAAGATGGTTGTTCTAATCAAGTTTGCAAGTAATAAATCAAGATCTAGGTCTTTTGTATGAAAGATCATAGTACCAGAATCTGGACCTTACAATCTAATTCTGAAGATCTAAATTAGTGCTGACGCATGAATTTGATTTAGATGGCTGGAGTCCATTCTGATCCAGACCATGCAGCCCAGATCTTGGATTATCATGAGAACAATGATGAATTCCTTTAATTTTTTTCCCAAATGAGGGGGATTTTAAGTCTTTTTTCCCCCTTACTTCAGCTTGCCATGGCCAGGCACATGCTGGTGGTGCTTAAATGCTTGACCATGAATACACAATAATGTGACATTTGCTTGAACATAGATATGATGACAAAGGCTTTAAAATGAAAAAGTTCTGAAGAAGTCCTCATCATATATTCTTATTGGTAATATGTCATGATTGGATGCAATGATCAAGATATACAGTAAATCTGTAAGTATCTATGAATTTCTTATTGTTATGAAGCTGATTCTTGGTTTGAAGTATTCCGTATATGGTGCTGTATAGATTTGAACTATTGCTTTAAATTTTCAGAATATTTATCGAAGAGCCTAGGATAATATTGTTAATTTATATAGCAATTAATTGCCATCAATGTCATCAATCTGTGAGTGCGCATGCATATCTGAAAATGGTTGCATCTTTAATATTCAAGCCTATTCTCTAAATGATGTTCCTTGTGAAATAGCTGCAGGTGGATGTTACTAGCTCCACTTCAGTCCATAATCTTTGTTTTCTTTGCAACAAAAACTGCTCAAGTCTTGGGACCCCCATTTTCTCCATAGCTCCATGTGGAACCTGTCAGTTGGCCGTGATAAAACAACAAATTGTTTGTACCAAGTTTAGGTACAGGAGTTGAAATGCCAGGAATATTTTCATAATTAAAGCTGACATAAATTCTGGAGCCTTCTGTATTCCTTTTATCAGTTACCTTTTGTTGGTGACCGGACTTGCTTCTTTCCTCTTTCCATCAATCTACATCTCCAAATTTCTGATAGGTTACCTGCAATCGTAATATGGCCAGTAATTTTTCTCGTATCTAGTGTTTTGCTTTTTGCAGTTGATGCATGTCTTCGATTTTCTTTCAGCTCCATGAAAGGAGGTCTGCACCTAGTTTTGATTTTTTTTTTTTTTAATAATTTGGACAACAATTACCCTTATACTTTTGATAGTGTAATAACATACTAAATTCATGCATTGACAATTATTTTTTTAGTGAAGATCTTCAACATCTAGACTCTTGTAACTTGGATCTTTTTAACTTACATCTTGTTTAATTATAATTGTTTTAATAATTACATCAGACCATATTTAAGGTTTTTTGTCAGTTCTTATGGTCTGAATTCTGGTTAAAGTAAGATTTTAAATCCCACGGAATGAGAGTGTCTTAGTTTCTCGATGGAATAGGATGCTGCCCCATTTTTGCAACAATCTTGGTCATGCATCTCGATAGATATCCTCTGTCGGTCATATATCTCGGTAGATATCCTTTATCTCTTTCCTTTTTTTCTTTCCTTTGTCTTTTTCTCTTCTTTCTTTTCTTTCTTTTTTTTCTTTTCTTCTACCTTCCTTTTTTCCTTTATGTTTTTCTTTCTCTTATCCCTTCCTTTATTTGTTTTTTCCTTTTTCTTCTTCGTGCTCTTTCCTTTCTTTCTTTTTCTTCTTTTCTTTTCTTTTTCTTCTTCTTCTTTCCTTTCACCTTTTTCTTTTTTTTATCTTTCCTCTTTCTTCTTCTCTTCTTGCATGAATGATTTCAGAGTCCCAACCCCATCTCGGTCTCGTTTTCTCATAGGTACGAGATAGGATGGCTGGGGTGGGTAGGACATCCCTTGTCCCACCGGGACTTAAAACCTTAGGTTAAAGTTTCATAATTTGTTCCTAACAAATTGATGCCACTTAGGGGTAGCGTAAGAGCTTTTTGTAATTTGTATAGTTAAATTCAAAATTTAAGTTGAATTATAGAATATTTGTAGATGAAAATAGTTTGTAAATGTAAAGATAAATGAGACATATTCTGCTTAACGCAAGAAAGAGAGCATCCATAGGACTATTTTGGAGAAGAAAGGCGATTAAGACTTAGCACATATAGAGACTTGATGAACATTTAATTTGAATTCTTAATCTCTTCTATGTCCATATTAAACCTATTTGTATTATGAAAGAGATTGCATCGTACCAAATTCACAGTTAGCTTATGATTCAAGGAGTTAAGTGGCCATTCATCAGAATGCTTGATGATATTTTTTTTCCAAGATAACCACTTCTGCTAGTTTAACTTCTTTAGGTGTAATTCTTTCTTCGCTTCACGTCCTGATTCTCCTTGTTCAATTATAGTTAGTGAAGTCGATTTACTTTTTAAAAAAAAGGGTTGCTGAATTCACAGATTTTTTTAAACAGTATGTAAGGGAGCAACGCTTTCATTGTAGTTATCATTTGATTTTAGTGGAGCTTCTTTCTAGTTATCCTACTTGGAGAGTAGAAATCTACTATAATGTTGACTATGCCATTTATTTTCATTGTACCTCACGTGGTGGCTAATATGTGCAGATAATGGAAGCTAATGCCAGAAAAGTCAGCAGAGTCCGTTTTAAGCCAATTCACAATAATAAAGTTGCAGACCTGGAAACAAAAGGTATAAAACGTCTGGTTTCCACCAAAGTTATCAAAAGGAAGACTCCATCTGATCCCCAGGGGAAGATGAAAGAAGGCCACCCTTCTCAAGTCCAATTGCAGGGTACAATGGAAGGCTTAAACTGTTATGTGATTAATAACAATACAACAGATGATCATTATGGTAAAGATAGCTAGTAATTACATTGCACACGGAATCTATCTTTTCATTCCTCTTACATCACTGGAGAAGGATAGGAAAATAAGAAAATAAAAGCAACCACGGAAGTAACGAAAACCAAGGATGGAAATGAAATGAAATCTGAGATTGTTACAGGTGCAGGGAAGTATCAACATCTGTTTCATTGTGGCGAACTGAGCCATTGTCTCTGGGCTCGTTAGGCCACAGGCTCATTGAGAGTGAGATCTCAAGGTCCTCGAATTGAGTGCGATTGCCTTGTGTATCAAGCTGTTGGGATGGAGGAGCTTGGAGAGGCTGGGAAGGACGGATCAAATCCGGATGAAAGAACCACTTGGGTTGCTCACAGTAGGCACCCGGGCTTGGGCGATCCCCATCAGCTGCAGGCACTCTTATGAGCTCTCTTTCTTCCCTCATCTCTTTGACTCTCTGTAGTTGCCTGAATCTCTCCTGCAGGAGGGCAATGGAAGAGTGGACAATCGGGTCATTGTTTTGCCTCCCCATGATGCCAGTGTGAACTGAGACTCCAAAGCACAGTAGCTTGGTGGATGAGAGATGTTGGGATTGATGGGAGTGTCTTTGGTCTTAAGGATCTATCTGAGGGATGGCCGTGCCTATTATTTATAGGGAATGGATGGTGTCCTCTTGCATTTATTTTATATGATTTTGTGCCCTTTGATTGTTCCTGGATGATGTCAATGAGAGAGGAGAATCAACTGAGGAGCTGCTACGGCCAAGAAGGAAAGGCTCTGGGGGCTATCTAAGGAGTTGGGTTAGTGGATGGGAGCAGGAGTAAAGCCACTTTTTGAAAGGGAGATAGGGGTGGGAGCATAGTCCAAGGGAGGGTGGAGGTTAGCATTTGGAGTCGGGTTTGGAGGAGAATATGAAGTTGTGTGATGGGTTTGTCGCCTGCTCCTTGCCTTAAAGAAATGACCTTTTAGTGGGTTTCGGAGGAAAGAGTTATCATCCCTTTTGTTTCTTTCGTTGTTTAGTCCAGTAAAATGTCCTGGACTGACTGAATGACCCAAATGAACCGATCCAGACTGGAGCTTGGACAGTGGTTTGCAATCTAGTCTGAACCATTGCTTTTATAACAGCATCTTTGTTTCACAGTACGGCATCCGCATCCTGGGACCCAAATATTCTGGAGAAGATCTAAAAGAAAATTCTGTATTGCTAAAGTATGCTCTGTAATTTCTAGCTCTTTTTTTTTTTCCTTCTTTTTTTTTTTTGTGTGATGGAAGTTTCGTGGAACCAAACTAAAATGCACCACTCAGAACATCCTCCAAGTGCATACGCTGGGTTCATCTTTGTTCCCCATAGATATCTAAAGGAAAATTTTGAATGCCCTGCGTGCAGTGTAGTTTGGCATATTCATAGTGGTGTGGTTGGTGTTGTTTGTAAATTGACCAGAGTCTTTGGGTACTTTAACCAAATTAAGGTTTAAAATAACAGAAATTATAATGGTTTTGTGTTTCTCTGTTATGTTACCTAAATATGGCATTGGACAAAAGATGAAAGACATTATAAGAGGTTTGTGTAATATTCCGATGGCCCACATGCAGCCATTATTTTTAATCAATACCGTTTCCTTAATAAAATATTTTTTGAAAAACTCAATTTTTCTCTCTTTTTTTGCCCCTAAAAAAATCGTATCAGCTGAAATAATTTTTTATTAGTTGAAGAAGGGGACGATGGTATTGTTTATTTTCGAATTTTTCTGTTAACGTACTGTCATAACAGTTATCATGACAGGTATTATTTCAGGAGCAAGTCACTCGAAATCATACAGGATTGAATACGTAATGGCTGTTCTGATGGTTAATAACAACTTCTGTGGGATATGTTGTAACAAAGTAACATCATTAGTGAAACCTTGAGCCAACCCAGTTCTTAATGAGGCGCGAGGAGATGTTGGGTTTAGCTATGAAAAGGATGCGCCTGATGTTTTCATGCTTTGATGTATCATATGAATGGTCTCCAATCTTGTGTGAGGTGGTGATGTTATGGGTGGAATAAGGACAAAGGGATTGGAAGGCAATAATATTGGGGTTCGATGAAATCCTTAGTGGGGAGTGGGGAAGACCCGGCATGCTTCTAAACTGTAAGCTCGCTCTCTTTCACATCACTCGATTTTCTCTTTTGTCTTGGAGTTATTTGGAGGGGAATGGCATGCTGGTCTTGAGACAAACGATGCTGCTGCTCTTTTGCCATGCTTTTCTTTTCTAGGATGCCCCTCTTTCCTCATATGCCCACTCTGTTCCTTGTCCTACATTTTGTCCAGGAATTTATGTCATCTGTGTTTAGGCCAAGTAAATAGGGCACATACTTTGAGATGATAAAGTGAACCTAAGTATGTGAGTTCATAACAATTGATTTCAACAAAAAAACCTACTTTCTATTGCAAACTGAATTTGCCTAAAATTAGTCAATTGGTTAAATAGAAAAGAATAGCTAATTAGTCATTTCTTAGAGTTGATGCATGGTTTGCATTTGTTCATTTTTAATCATCTCAAAATCCCCCATAATACTGCTGATCTAAGGATGGCTAAAAGGTGTTTAGAGGAAAAGTGGGTGGAACCGGAAAAACCCTGGATTTTTTTTTTTTCTTTTGTTTTCTGTGGTGCTTATGGCCAGCCAACCCCTTCTGACCTCACTCCTAGGTTGAACCTAGGCACACGAGCAAGAACTTTGCAGATGAGACTGCCTATTTGTGTATCACTTTGGAGATAAATTATTGATTAGAACTATTTTATCACATGGACTTTATACCATCCACTAAAATATATATGAAATTATTTGGTGATTCAAAGTTTCAAAACTTCCTGGTTTGATTGATATTCATTTCAAATCCAACGTTTGCTAGATTTTTTTTAATCTCATTGAATGATGTGGCGATGTTTTATTAGATGGTCCAAAATCCACGTGGCAGAATAGTTGTAATCAATTATTTCTGTACTTTGGGATAATTTTGATACCCCAATCATCCTGTCCATGGAAATTGCCATGCAGAAGTGGTTTAACAACTCAAAATTCTTGTTTATGTATGTTGCTGGGTAGGAGGTCTGGAGAAAGAATGAGTTTCCATATTCAGACAACTTGTTGCCTCTTAAAATACTACCAAAATCTCTTATCTCACGCAAGGATTTTATTTCTGGAGGAGCGTATGCTATGCGACGAAGCACTGGTATTTCCACAGTCATCAACTCCATGCATATTTTAGCTATGTTTGATGATTGTTTGAATTGAAAGCGCTACTTTACTTATCCAAAGATATTTAGATATATCGATAAATAGCGTAACTCGGTTTAGGTGCTCCATCATAATTGTTCAAGGTGATGAAATTAGCCATCTGAATTTCTTTTATTACTGTAACTTCACTGTACCATTTTAAATTACCAGAAGTGGATATGCTTACAGACCTTTTGTTTCTCTATTTTCAAAAGAATTCTCCCTCGGTTGAGGCTCATCGACGACGTATCAATCCATGCCAAACAGTTGAGCAATGGGAAAGCTAGCTACAAGCTACAGATCGATGGAGAAAAATGGAAGAAATGGCACAAGCTATTGCTATATCCCATCACCTCCCATTCTAAGAGTCTATGAATTGAATTCTACAACCTCCAATACAAGCCATCAATAATATAAGCAAGGTGGTTCACATAAGCTCCTTCCATTATCTTTCCCCTTGGATTTCCTAGGTCCTTCAAACAAATCCCATAAACATTTTCCTTTCCCTTTTTGAGAGAGAGAGAGAGAGAGAGAGAGAGAGCATCCTCCTACTTCTGTGGCCAAGACCCTGTGCTACTCGTCCTTAGCATGCATGGTGGTGGGGGGACCCCTGCATGCACGCGATCCTGCACCCAGCCCGAGGTGTCAACCCCATCATGCGGGCCAATCGCCTGCGCCAACGCAGCTGCTTTGCAATCATCCAATACAAACATCAACCATCCAACAGAAAAAATACAACACCAACGTCCGACTCTAATAACGCTAAAAGAAAACATTCTAAGCATGCTTCGACACAGATTCCTTGATGCACTAACGGATAAGAGCTATATGACCGAAATGCTTATTATTTATCCGTTGCACTTCACGGACCTTTCAAGTAAACCTCTTTCTATTCCAAAGGTTCCAACTGCAAAGGGAACTTTCCTTGGCTTACTGCCTCATGGTACGCCTGGGCAAGTGGTGGACATATAGTAATTTCAGCATTGGCCAAAAATATAACGCCAGATCAGCCTGCTGACCCGCACGAATTAATTTTGGTAGGGCTGTTTCTCGGTGTTTAGCATTCATGTTAAAGTCCAAGATCCAAATAGCAGTACTCAATTATTCCGTTATGCGCATTGCAATCATCAGTTTAAGCCTCTAATTGCCTGTGTCTGTCAATGTTTGGAATGTTCCAACAAGAAAGAATACAAGCCAACTTAATAGTAAAGGAATCCACCAAGTCATGCACCTCTAAAAGCATAAATCTTCAGGATCAAATCAGAGACATCAAGACATTAAAATCCAGCCATGAGTCCTCATCTGGCTTATCAATCAAGCAAGAAAGAATAAAATTTCTGTTCGGATTTATCTTCTCTCTTTTCTCTTTTTTTTTTTTTTTCCTTCTTTTGGGTAAACTGGTTGTATAATTAATTAGTTTTGGTGTAAAACATAAGCTAAAGAGTCGGGCAAAATCAGGTCCTGGATGAGTCTACGCCATCAATGGTTTTTTAGTTAGGTCTAAACCAAATCTCCTACAATCTGGGGAAAGAATTAATTAAGCAATGCACATAATCATGTCCATGTATGAAGTGTATTTCCAAGTTTATGTAGGTGTTAGAAGTTGGATAAGCTTTGAAAATCATTTGCATGCATATCCACGTAGATTGATGATAAGGATTGAAAAAAGTGTCCGCACGTGTAGAGTTGTAGATGTTTCATCTTGATACTGTCTTCTAACATAACCATGACTGCTCCCCACATGCATGCAACATGCAGATACGTGTGCCCGCATGCATACACACAGAACACTTTTGAAAGTATTTGATCGTGCTTTTCAATGAAATTCAATAACATCCCTCTCAACATCATGATAAATTCAAATGGGGATATTCAATACAAATGGGATATTCTACAACACCAGAAAGTGGCTAGAAACCAAACATCATGATCTACAATCTTTTTTTTTTTTTTTTTTTGATTAAAATTGTAGACCATAGACATCCAAATCAACTCAATTTTGTTATGTATAACTTATAAAATATTTAGATCAAATCAACAATTTCGATTTGCAAATTCCATAATTTACAGCTACGAATTACTTTTGTACACCATCTACATTGCCATAATTCATTTCGCATATGCTTGGTGCATGGACAAGAAACCTCCAAAATACATAATTTTGGTTTCTAGCAAATTTGGATGCTGGAACTCATAATCAACAATGTGAATTTCATTCTAGGAGGCCATCACTGATTTTTATGAAGAAACATTTTAAGCTAAATGCTTTCAAAAAACATTCTAGTAATAGAAGAGTAAAATTAACAATGGAAGCGAAATTGGATTGATAAATTCCAACACAAGTGCCAATTCAGAATTTACCTTATTACATATACCTTAATACAATCTCAGACTTGAGAAGTTCTATGTCACCACCATCTTATTTTGTTAATTTGATTTTTCAGGAACAAGAAAAAACTCATAAAGCATAGTCCAGATTTGTCATGCAGAGACATAAAAAGACATTCATGAAATAATTTTTTATACATATTAGGATTAAGACTCGAGCCTATCAAAATAATGATTGAATTATTAAAAGATAAAGTCTATTTACAATTAATGGGATGTTCAATACAATTAACGGTGACCAAAACAAGAAAAGAAAAGAAAAGAAAAGGACATTACTATAATTTCAGCTAAGTTGTTGATTTATCAGCTTAGGGACTGTTTCTGATTTACCTTTGAGTACAACCGACCACACTTTGGCTGCTTTCTATTGTTTCGTATGTGCCTGTCACTTGTTTCATCTTTAGGCCCTTTGGGGACTTGCTTGTTCCAAAGAGAACTTGCTTTCATCAATAATTGTCCAGGTATCTGTCTAACTTAAAAGCCAAAGCTCCTCCCGTTTATACGTTCATCAGGCTGCATCAATTTAGTCCTGCAAGATTGTAAGTCAGTTGTTCAGAAATAGATTCATAATTCTCAATAACCACGGACATTATAAAATAAGATTCATGTGAGAGTATACACGAAAACTATAACTTAGAAATAACATCAAGAATTATGGTAAACAAGGGAGAAGCAGATAGAACTGATTGCGGTTCCCCAAGATCTCTTTTGACTCTTTAAGAAGTACTGCTTTCTGACCCACAATTCATGGTAGGTAAGTTCATAGAGCTTTCAACTCAGCACATCATGATATTTAAAAGAGTTAGACAGCATTACGTGTTATAGTATCAATCAAGCAATATTAGGCAATGTTTCTGATCAAGATGGAGAACACAAGTCCAAGCATGCCTAGTTTAACTTTTGAACCAGGGCCTACTCTAGTAGTAACACCCTGTTGCTCAGCAGCCATTGGTTCTGGGTTTGAGTCTTGGATGGTGCATCTCCAAGAATTTGAGCCTCGATAATTATAGCATTGGTCTCTCTCTCTCTCTCTCAAAATAATCATTTTCAGTTATCAACATGAGTAATATGCTTTCATCCCCATTTAATAGTAGGACCTCCAAGCTTTTGTCCTGTAAGATTTCTTCATCAAGGAGCACTGTCACGCCCCCGACCCGAGATTGTGAATCGAGGGTCATGGCAACCGCCGCATACTCATAGAAAACTCTTCCCATAAGCATGCAAGGCATCTTATCATACTATCCTAAAACAACAGCAGAATAATTAGTCAATAATTTAAATCCAAAATATAACGATCTAAATTTTTTTCTTTAATATCTTAATAAATTCAACAATGATTCATAGGTCTTACACCAAATTCAAATAAGACTTTCAACCTAAATAAAAGTATAATGATTCTGCTTCTGATCACTCTTCCATTCATATCTTGTATCATCTTAATTCCTCAACATCTGTAAAAACAGTAAAATAAGAGGTAATGAGCTAGACAGCCCAGTAAGCAACGATCACTTCTCAACAGATTTCATCAGGCATATAAGTAAATAATCATTTATAGAAAATAAGCATATAGAGTTCATCAATTCGAAATCAATTTCAATTATGCAATATAATTCATGTCAAATTCATTTCTTTTTCGAAATTTCAAGTTTCTTTCGGGATTTCAATTTCTTTTGTTCTTCAATTTCTTTTCGTCAACCATGAGCTATGACCACATTATCCCTGTGGCAGGGTCATAATACCGCGTATCTGCTTGCGGTGGGCTGCGAATCATCTGGCAGCCAAGTCCTTTGGAACCGCTGGTCTAACTGGCGGTTTTGTCGCTGGTCTATCTGGCGACATGTCGCTGGTCTTATTGGCGACGTAAACCCTCAGGACAGTCAATTGCCAACGTATATGCCCCCGTTGGCGGGGTCCTCAACATAGTCAGGTTGTCAATTCTTATTGTTTCTTATATCATAATTCTTCATAATCATGTTTCATATTCTAATTTCGATAATAAAACATATAATCATGTAGTATCGAAATCAATCAATATAATGCATCATGAAATCAATATATTCAATCATGCTTCATCATAACATTTCAAATAAGATATTTTCATAACAAAATACCATTCATCCAATTCATGCATCGTTTCACAAATCATGTCAGAAGAAAACATTATAATTTGCTGATAAATCTAGAAAAAGTGAAACATTACTTACCTCGAACGCATTCCAATAAATCCATAAAATTCTATAAATTTTCTTCCAAAAATTCTGTTCGTAGATCATATCGCGATATCCCATGATCAAACATCCACAATCCTATACAGAATCAATTTGAATAATTAGAAAGAATACGAATTCTATATTTCAACGGTTTAGATTGGGTCCGATCATCTAATTTCATCTAATCAAAATCTAATTAGGACCTAAACGATCCAAAGTTTGACTATCAGATTAAATCGGATTCGAAGTGATAGGACCAAGGTTTCTTCATCGATTTCATAAAATCAAGTGGAGAGAGAAAATCAGAGGAGAGAGAATTCATGAGGTACAATTCGAATTGATCAGGTGACACAATCCAACATTACGATGGGTCCAATATCTCGATTGGTGAAATCAATGTGATCAAATCAAGTCATGGCTAGATCGGAAATCATGGATGATCAAATCTAAAGATTCATGGTCTGATTAGAGTGGGTGCCAGTACGCTGTCTGACAATCATGGATCAAGGTTCTTCATTAGAATCAGATCAGACTTATTAAAAAAAATTTCTTCATTCACTAACCTTTTTTTAGAGAGAGAATCAATCAAGAGAGAGAATATTTTAGAGAGAGAAAATTCTAGAGAGAGAAAATTCTAGAGAGAGAAAATTCATCTTGAATTCTTCAGACAATATGATTCAACAAATTCTGATTGATCATATCAAATCATGTTAAAATTATCATGTGGATAATTAAATAAGATCATGAGAAATAAAATCTAAAAATACTTGATCTGATCAAAGTGGATGTCGGTGTACCGTCCGACGATCACGGATCAAAAATCCATCACGAGGATCATTTAAATTCATCATCATTCTTCTCAAAATTCTAAAAATCTTAGGAGAGATAATCTAGAGAGAGAATTCTAGAGAGAGAAAAATACTAATTCAAGCTGAAGAGAGAGAGGGAAGAGAGAAACTCTCTTTCTCATATTTTATTATTTATCTCATGATTTATTAATTAATTTTATTTTTCTCTCTCTTTTTTTTCTTTCTTTCTCTCTTTTTTTTTTTTTTTTTTTTTCTTCATGGAAGAGAGAGAAGAGAAAATCCTATTTATTATTATTATATTATTATTATTATTTTATTTTTCTTCTTTCTTTTTTTTTTTTTTTTCCTTTTTCCTTTTCTTTTTCTTTTTCTTTTTCTTCTTTTTCTTTTTCTTTTCCTTCTTCTTCTTCTTCTTTTCTTTTTTTTTTTTTTCCTGGTTCTTCCTACGCCGGAACAGAGGACCGGCGTGGCCCATGCTTTGCTGGGCCGTTCAGGCCACGGCCACCGCGGTGGAGGCCGGCGGCCGACGGGGGGCCACTCCCCCGGTCACGGAGGAGCGGGGCCGGCGATCAATTCCGATCGCCGGCGCCGGAAAATTCAAGGAAAAGAGACCCAAAAACAGGGTCTCTTTCCCAATGAAAAATCGGCGACTCTCGTCGCCGGCAGCCGCGCACAGTGCACGGAGAGGAAGGAGAAGAAAGAGGGGAGGAAGAGGGAAAACTTACCTCGGCTTCTTGGGACCTCGTCGGAGAGAAAACACGGCGAGAACCCAACTGTGCCGGCGGCTCTTCTTCGGGAAAATCGGAGAAAAAGAGTGAGGGAGGAGGCCGATCTTGGGTCTCAAAGGGGAGGGGTCTACTTATAGAGGATCCTAGGACTCCGAGGGGTCCTAGGAGTCCCGATTTCCTTGGGTTTCGCCGGAGAAGGAGACTCCCATCGGGAGTCTTCTTCCCGGTTTTTGAATTCCCCTGTTTCCTGTTTTTTTTTTTTTTTTTTTTTTGGGCTTTGATCGACTGGCTGGGCTGGGCTATCACATTCTTCACCCCTAAAAAGAAATTTCGTCCTCGAAATTTTTCTTGCTTGAGTCTTCATACTTTCTTACTTGAATCTCATCCACAAATATTTCAAAATTCTAATTCTTAATACAAATTCATGCTTAAATCATTTCATAAGGAAAAAGTCAATACATTAATATCAATCTGATACGGAATTATTCATTTTCTCATTCATCAAGATCAACATCTCAAAGATTTTCAATATTTCAAGATTTCAAAATTATGATCTCATTTCCTGTAAAAATTAATATTCAATATCTCATGACTCAAATTAAAATCAAATCTATCTCTTGTGAATAGAAAAAGATCAATGTCTCTATTCTTGCATAAGAACTTCATTCATCATTAAGTCATTTCATAAAGATCAATATCACCATTGTTGATTGAAATCAATATCACTATTTTCTAGTCATTGAAGTTCTCTTACTCAAACCCTCAAACTCTTAAATATTCTAATTCTTGAAGCAAATTTTATCATTAAGTCATTCCATAATAAAAATCAATAACTCAAAAATTGATCTAAATCAAAACTATATTTTTCTTATAATCAAAATCAATGTCTCTATTCTAAGTAAGTATATCAATTTTCTTTATCTAAACATTAACAACTCTTAATTAATCGATTCATTATCAAATTATGAATAACTCCATTCTATCTTTTGTAGAACAATCGTCAATATCAACAGATAACCTCAATCTTTTTCATTCAGTCTGAGAAATAATAATAATCAAAAGAGTTCTAACTTCAAATTTCATTATACCCTGGAGATAATTATTTGAGTATACTAATCTAAGATCAAAATCATCATTCAATAAACAATCTCAAATTCTTCTTAATAAATAAAGAATTATAAAATTTAATTCTAGAATAGAGAAAATTTATCTCTAAATATTCTAAATCTAAAATCAAAAATCAAAGGTCCACTCATCCTAGAATTAGGATGCTAATTATTTTTGTAGCATAGTAGGTGGAAGCACTACTTTTAAAAGTCACATTAGGATATCTAAATTTTTTTTTTTTTTATATTAAACTATATCATTTATTATAATTCTTTGACTCAGAGAATCAACGTTCCTGACTTACTCAAAGTAGTTCAGATTACCATGCTTCCGCTGCGCACTTTGATCTAACAATCAAAATTTCTTAGGTTCACCAAAAAAAAGTTGGATCAAATTATTTCTTTATCCTAAAATTTCAAATTTCAATTGAAATCAAAGATTAACTTTCGATTCTCATTCATATCTTTACTGATGTACAATAATCTTGATTAACCCTTGAGTCCAATATCATATTTAAACCATCATATAGATTTACTATAATCAATACGAATCAAATCTTAATTCTCATATCAATTCAATTCGATAATTTTCAAACCAAAAATCTTTATAAGTCAAATCAACGAGAAAATCCTTCGATGCTCCACCAAATTTGGACATAATCAGAATATATATATGGATTTCAAATCATTATTTTTTTTTTCTAAAATTTCTATCATCAGGATCTTCAATATCTATTAAATATCCTTTCATAACAATCATACAAGCTTCAAAAAAAATCAAATCTCCATTTAATAGTAGATTCAATTAGGGACCTCATTAACAAAAGCAAAGGAACTCCATATCAATTCCTAAATCCCAATTTTCTAAATTATAAATTCACATGGATCTCTTAATCTGAGATAAATATAAATCAGATCTTTTATCTTAATCTAAAGATATCAATTTTTTATTAACAACCTCAACAATAATATCAGAAAATCTCTTGATCAACTTAGATACGGAATCTTTAAATTAAAATTTCATACATATCAGGTAGTCTCCAAGAGATATAATAAGATCTATTTTCTAGATCTAAGGATGATGATTCAAAGATTCCGGTACGATGAATATTCTACAACCTCATAATCGATTTCATCAATAAGAAATAGGTTTCTTTGCAATATCTCCAAATATACATTCATCATAATATGCCACTTTATATATATGATCCACATACCAAGTTCAATTTCAATAAATATTCCAATCAAGCATCATAAAAGATTTTTCTTAGCCCATTCTGGAATAATATTTTATTATCAAATCTTTATCTTGCCAATAATAGTCAACTTCTCAACTAGAAGTAATATCATAGTATTATTTTCACATCGAATTTGAACTTACGATTCACTTGAATAACCAATGATCAAATTAATAACCACAATGCATAATAAAATTTTATTGTCAATCCTTTTGTGATTACTTTCGATCAAGATCTAACTAATCATATCATGATCAATAGATCATCCATCATATTTTAAATTCTATATGTCATAATCTATTGTGATCCTTTCATACATAATCTCAATGTTTAGTCAAAATTTATAAATATTTCTCCCACTACAATCATCAAAGATCTACCTTATAATGTTCCTGGTGTCTATCCACTAACACCCATTCTATATCTGATTCTATGTTTCATAATTCATCCACTTATGCTCTGATACCATATTAATTGTCACGCCCCCGACCCGAGATTGTGAATCGAGGGTCATGGCAACCGCCGCATACTCATAGAAAACTCTTCCCATAAGCATGCAAGGCATCTTATCATACTATCCTAAAACAACAGCAGAATAATTAGTCAATAATTTAAATCCAAAATATAACGATCTAAATTTTTTTCTTTAATATCTTAATAAATTCAACAATGATTCATAGGTCTTACACCAAATTCAAATAAGACTTTCAACCTAAATAAAAGTATAATGATTCTGCTTCTGATCACTCTTCCATTCATATCTTGTATCATCTTAATTCCTCAACATCTGTAAAAACAGTAAAATAAGAGGTAATGAGCTAGACAGCCCAGTAAGCAACGATCACTTCTCAACAGATTTCATCAGGCATATAAGTAAATAATCATTTATAGAAAATAAGCATATAGAGTTCATCAATTCGAAATCAATTTCAATTATGCAATATAATTCATGTCAAATTCATTTCTTTTTCGAAATTTCAAGTTTCTTTCGGGATTTCAATTTCTTTTGTTCTTCAATTTCTTTTCGTCAACCATGAGCTATGACCACATTATCCCTGTGGCAGGGTCATAATACCGCGTATCTGCTTGCGGTGGGCTGCGAATCATCTGGCAGCCAAGTCCTTTGGAACCGCTGGTCTAACTGGCGGTTTTGTCGCTGGTCTATCTGGCGACATGTCGCTGGTCTTACTGGCGACGTAAACCCTCAGGACAGTCAATTGCCAACGTATATGCCCCCGTTGGCGGGGTCCTCAACATAGTCAGGTTGTCAATTCTTATTGTTTCTTATATCATAATTCTTCATAATCATGTTTCATATTCTAATTTCGATAATAAAACATATAATCATGTAGTATCGAAATCAATCAATATAATGCATCATGAAATCAATATATTCAATCATGCTTCATCATAACATTTCAAATAAGATATTTTCATAACAAAATACCATTCATCCAATTCATGCATCGTTTCACAAATCATGTCAGAAGAAAACATTATAATTTGCTGATAAATCTAGAAAAAGTGAAACATTACTTACCTCGAACGCATTCCAATAATCCATAAAATTCTATAAATTTTCTTCCAAAAATTTTGTTCGTAGATCATATCGCGATATCCCATGATCAAACATCCACAATCCTATACAGAATCAATTTGAATAATTAGAAAGAATACGAATTCTATATTTCAACGGTTTAGATTGGGATCCGATCATCTAATTTCATCTAATCAAAATCTAATTAGGACCTAAACGATCCAAAGTTTGACTATCAGATTAAATCGGATTCGAAGTGATAGGACCAAGGTTTCTTCATCGATTTCATAAAATCAAGTGGAGAGAGAAAATCAGAGGAGAGAGAATTCATGAGGTACAATTCGAATTGATCAGGTGACACAATCCAACATTACGATGGGTCCAATATCTCGATTGGTGAAATCAATGTGATCAAATCAAGTCATGGCTAGATCGGAAATCATGGATGATCAAATCTAAAGATTTATGGTCTGATTAGAGTGGGTGCCAGTACGCTGTCTGACAATCATGGATCAAGGTTCTTCATTAGAATCAGATCAGACTTATTAAAAAAATTTCTTCATTCACTAACCTTTTTTTAGAGAGAGAATCAATCAAGAGAGAGAATATTTTAGAGAGAGAAAATTCTAGAGAGAGAAAATTCTAGAGAGAGAAAATTCATCTTGAATTCTTCAGACAATATGATTCAACAAATTCTGATTGATCATATCAAATCATGTTAAAATTATCATGTGGATAATTAAATAAGATCATGAGAAATAAAATCTAAAAATACTTGATCTGATCAAAGTGGATGTCGGTGTACCGTCCGACGATCACGGATCAAAAATCCATCACGAGGATCATTTAAATTCATCATCATTCTTCTCAAAATTCTAAAATCTTAGGAGAGATAATCTAGAGAGAGAATTCTAGAGAGAGAAAAATACTAATTCAAGCTGAAGAGAGAGAGGGAAGAGAGAAACTCTCTTTCTCATATTTTATTATTTATCTCATGATTTATTAATTAATTTTATTTTTCTCTCTCTTTTTTTTTTCTTTCTTTCTCTCTTTTTTTTTTTTTTTTTTTTTCTTCATGGAAGAGAGAGAAGAGAAAATCCTATTTATTATTATTATATTATTATTATTATTTTATTTTTCTTCTTTCTTTTTTTTTTTTTTTTCCTTTTTCCTTTTCTTTTTCTTTTTCTTTTTCTTCTTTTTCTTTTTCTTTTCCTTCTTCTTCTTCTTCTTTTCTTTTTTTTTTTTTCCTGGTTCTTCCTACGCCGGAACAGAGGACCGGCGTGGCCCATGCTTTGCTGGGCCGTTCAGGCCACGGCCACCGCGGTGGAGGCCGGCGGCCGACGGGGGGCCACTCCCCCGGTCACGGAGGAGCGGGGCCGGCGATCAATTCCGATCGCCGGCGCCGGAAAATTCAAGGAAAAGAGACCCAAAAACAGGGTCTCTTTCCCAATGAAAAATCGGCGACTCTCGTCGCCGGCAGCCGCGCACAGTGCACGGAGAGGAAGGAGAAGAAAGAGGGGAGGAAGAGGGAAAACTTACCTCGGCTTCTTGGGACCTCGTCGGAGAGAAAACACGGCGAGAACCCAACTGTGCCGGCGGCTCTTCTTCGGGAAAATCGGAGAAAAAGAGTGAGGGAGGAGGCCGATCTTGGGTCTCAAAGGGGAGGGGTCTACTTATAGAGGATCCTAGGACTCCGAGGGGTCCTAGGAGTCCCGATTTCCTTGGGTTTCGCCGGAGAAGGAGACTCCCATCGGGAGTCTTCTTCCCGGTTTTTGAATTCCCCTGTTTCCTGTTTTTTTTTTTTTTTTTTTTTGGGCTTTGATCGACTGGCTGGGCTGGGCTATCACAAGGGTACAAGAAAGTTGTGAAGAAGAACAAAAGACACAAAATCCTGTGTGATCCTTTCCCTGCTAAATTCTCCGTGCTCACACGGGCAATGCTTCTGACAGTTGCATACCCTTATCATGCTCGAGTTGGGCAACGAAGAGCTTGCAGCGAAGCAGCTCCATTTCCCTGTGCTTTTCTGTTGCCGTGACCTGGCCCTCTTGGTTAAGCATAATTCCCCATTGCTGTCCAAGCTTAATCAGCTCTGCATTCGTGAGGGAGTTAATAGAATATCCATCTCTTTGAGGGACTCTTCAATTAATCCCAGTGATTTGACCTTTTTCGCCCTCAGCCTTGCACTGCATTTTGCGTTTCCACTAGCCGTTAACTGCAACGGCTCAGTTCCATTGAATCTGAATGGGTGCTATTGGATAAGTTACTAAGAACATGAGAGTTTCCGGTCTGCCTGCCATTTTAAGAGCCGAATAGATGTTTTCAAAAACTACCCTGACAGGAACTAACGGTTTTTTTCCATACCTTGCTGTTGTACACATGGAGTTGGTGGGAGGGGCGCTGTAGTAGCCCAACGGTAACTGATTTGATTGATCTTACTGGGCAGCAAGTAGCAAGTCACATTGACGTTAGTCCTCAATGGAATTGTTGAATCTACCAGAGTAAGATGATGGGGTATAGAAGAGTTGGTGATATTGTCGTGAAAACCAAGTTAGCGGTTATTTTCCGGCTTAAAGCAAACAGGAAAGGTTGAATCCTGATGTCCTGTAGATGTTGAGATCCCCCAACTTGCGTCCGACTTCGGGTGAGCCAACCTTGTGAAGACTGCCGATTGGGAAATGGATTGCCAGGTGCAGATGATTGTCCTTTGGCACTTTCAGCAGAGTCAGCTCCCCTGCTGTCTCCAAACCAAAATTCTAGATCATCATCATCATTCCCATTGCTTCCCGACTCATTGTTTTCTGACGAACCATCCAACGGGACCTGCTCAGAGACATAGTTAAGCTTGATCTTAACAGTATAAAAAACGGTCCTACAGTTACATCAATGGATTCTCGGATGTCCTCTATATCCTCACTGAAAAATTAAAGATCGAAGCTAGTCAAATCCTCCATTGTAAACATTTCCTACTTGCTCTGTATTGGACACCAAAGCTTGAAATAATTGCTGCAACCGCCTCAGAGTTCCAACACGCTGAAGGTAAATTGATCCCAGTGATTTACCTATAGTCGAAACCCATCGCCTTTGATCTGCCCAGCAGTCATCAAGTTGTGAACGACGTCTCCTGACATGAAACCAAAAACTGGTCATCCACTTCTAGCCTCCTTGTGGTCCATGAGCCTGGGAATTTAGCCTTGCATGCCAAAGTACTCTGCACATCATCTTCCTTAATCGGCCTTCCAAAAGCCTCCACAAACGCTGCTCGCCCTAGATAATGTGAGGTTTCAACCATGCTCGAAGAGACTGGAACAAATGCCTTCCGCCTGTTTCCCATCGAGGATGAACCTGCTGCCATACTAGAGTTCTTATTTCTTCCCGTCGCTTGAGCTGTAGAAAGTCTGGAAGATCGTCTAATACTTCATTGGCCCTCCATGTCTGCTCTCTGATGGCCAACTTCCTCAACCTTACGAGTTTTTGTGGAATGACCAAACCGTTTGCAACGAAAGCACTTTATAGGATTCCGGTAGGTGCTTTTGAAGTGATCTCTCTCTCCAAATCGAAGACAAGATCCCACACTAAATGAGTTCATTGCCTAAATAATTAAAAAAAAAATATTTATCAAAATAATATATTTTTTAACTTATTTACTAAAGTAATACAAATTTATAAAATGCTATTTGAAATGTCATTTTATAGCCGCCACATCACCACCCTCTCTCCTCCTCTTTTCTCCACATGGACGACAAAAAAAAAAAAAAATTAAAGTTGCCATTTGAAATGGTATTTTTGAAAATGTCATTTGAAATGGCGTTTTCAAAAACGCCATTTCAAATGCTGACTTTAATTATTTACTTCCAAAAAATAAGAAAAAAATAAAAAAAAATAAAAATTATAATTTTAAATTTATAAAAAAAAAAATTTTGATTTTGATTCAAATAAAAATCATCATTTCAAATTACTTACTCCATTTCAAATTATTTTTTTTAAATATCTAAAAAAATGGGTCTAAAAAAATAAAAAAATAGAAATTATAATTCTAAATTTTAAGAAAATAAAAATTTTAATTTTAATTCAAATAAAAATCACTATTTTAAATTAGTATCCCCATTTCAAATTAATTTTTTAAAAACATAACTAAAAAAATACGTCAAAAAAATAAAAAATAAAAAACACCATAAAAAAGGAAAAAATAGAAAAAAATAAAAATTATAATTCTAATTTAAAAAAAAATAAAAATTTTAATTCAAATAAAAATCACCATTTCAAATTAGTATCCCTATTTCAAATTAATTTTTTTAAAAAATATCCAAAATAAAAAAAATACCTCAAAAAAATTAAAAAAATAAAAAACAACATAAAAAGAGAAAAATAAAAAAAATAAAAATTATATTTCTAAATTTTAAAAAAATAAAAATTTTAATTTTAATTCAAATAAAAAATACCATTTCAAATTAAATTTTTTAAAAAATATCTCAAAAAAAGAGAAAAAATATCTAAAAAATAAAAATATGCCATAAAAATAGAAAAAAAAGTAAAAAATAAAAAAATTAGAAATTAATTTTAAATTATAAAAAAATTATAATTTTTATTTGAATTCAAAAAAATCACTATTTCAAATTACTTTCCCCATTTCAAATTAATTTTGCTAATAAAATATCCCAAAAAAAGAAAAAGTACCTCAAAAAAAAATAAAAAAATAAAAAAGATCATAAAAAAGATAAAAATTAAAAAAAATTAAAAAAATTAAAATTAAATTTTAAAATTTAAAAAAAATAAAAATTTTAATTCTGAGACAGATGAGACACATGAGACTCTGTGTATTCACGTCCACAAAGCATAATATCCGATCACTTGAAATGGTATTTTCAAAAATGAGCTTAAATATAAAAAAATAAAAAAATATAAATTTTAAATTTTAAAAATAGAAAAAAAATAAAAAATAAAAGAAAAGAAAAAATAAAAACTATAATTTTAAATTTTAAAAAAATAAAATATTTAAATTTAATTAAAATAAATTTTAATTAAAAAAGAAGAAATGAAATAAAAATTTTAATTTTAATTCAAATAAATTTTAAAAAAAAAAAAAAATAGAAAATCAATCCGTATCATCTCCGTACCGACTTATAGCAGTCCAAACCACATCGCACCAAGCGGTTGGTAAAAGCACCATAATGTACCTGAACCTTACCGACCTATACCGGCCCATACTGCACCGTACGTAGCTGTTCATGCCCGTACCAGATCGAGATGTACCAATGCGGTCCAATTCATCTCATTTATCAAAAAACCAGCTTGAACTTTGATGGTTCCCCACCGACTTGTCTGATTTAGCTTATTTTTAGATATTTTAAGAAATATAATTAAATTATCTGACATATTATTATTATTTGCATTATAATTTCTATAATTCTTTTAGCATAACTTTTTTTCTCCTAATATTCTGAGACACATGAGAGTATGTGTATCCATATCCATAAAGCATAATATCCGATCACTTAAAATTAAATAATATAAAATAAAATCAATAATTAATAATATAAAATAGAATAAAAATATCAAGTGTATAAAAAATAGTACAATAAAAGTTTCAAAAATACTAAGTACAAATCTAAAAAATACTAAGTCCCACAAAGACGTCATGATGCCCGTGATTGCTTGGACCTTCTTAGGAAGGTCCTCAATGGCTGCTCCTGCTCCTGTATCTATTGTGATGGCTCCTCTCCTATATCAGTGGAGGTCTGCTGGTCATGCTGCTCAGGAATAACTGATGCTGTCGGATCATCTACGGACTGAGCGACCCCCTCAACCCTCTCATCTAGATATACAAATGGGCCTGAAAAGAAAGTGTCATACTCATGTGGCCAACTGATACCCGATGATGTCATCTGGGGGATGTAGGAAGAAGAAGGCGCTGCCATCTGTAGATCAAAAGGTGGAGGCATCTATGCAGCATCTAGTGATGATATCTGCGGAATATGTAGTGATGGTATATGTGGAACATATGATGACAGCGTATATCTCATATCTGACGCATCGATTGCTCCATACCAAGGCGCACAGCTATATCAGTCAACACCAATCGCCATCAATATTTCAGAACTTGTTCTCTCTATCTCACGCAGTTGAATCCATTCTCTCATCAGTCGTAGATAAAGCACGACTAGCGTCCAACACAAGACCTGACATAGAATCAATCTACATAATAAAAATAAAATTAGCAATATACTGTAAAATATAAAACAAAAATTACACAAACAACATAAACTAATTTTTAATCTTAATTATTAGAAGTAAAGACATTGATATAAAATATAATTTTCGTAGTCTTACCAAAAGATGCACAGCAGAACTCTCGCCCTCGCATTCGAAAACTGCATATCGAGGCTGTCCAATGACTCGCACTGTAATGCTAAAAAATCAAGCCATGTAGTCCTCGGTATATGAACGACCTCTCAAAATGGGATCACCATGAACAATGTGATCTCGACGTGCATCCCAAATATCGATGTACTCTGCATGTCTGATACGTCAGTCAATACGAGCTCTCCCTCATCGATCAATACGATGAAGTTCTAACTGGTATCAAACTACTCTGGGATGCCTGAATTTGATCAAACTGCCACAGGACACGATCGAAAAGATGCCACTCTACCACATCAAAACAAATAAGTGGCATCCTAGCATCCATATGTCATGTCCAACTATACATATCTGCGGCAATATAGCCAATATCTCATGTGTATATGGCTCCCACAAAAATTGACAGAGTTAAAATAAAAAAATTAGTAAGCAAAATTTTAATAGATTATGAATACTGTAAAATAATATTTATAAATAAATAAAATTTACTCATCTATGTGTATCAACTAATGTATCCAGTTGGCACCTATAAACCCATCCCACTCTCGTCGATACATGATGAACGTTGAATGCAACGTTCCATCTACTTGACAGTCTACTCATGTTAAATAATTTTTTTTGAATTTAAAATAGTACTAAATTTCCAGTAAATGAAGCATTATTTTTATACCTATATCCCAATGGTCCATTTAGTCTGAATGGAATATCAGGGTCATGTTGCTCTGGTGGTACCTCGAGCAACTGTCGTTGTAATGGACTAATAGTCGGCATCCTCTCTCATACCCAAATCTGTAAATTTCAAAAAAAATCATACCTGATATATCAAATCAAAGCTACAATATTAAATTTTTAAAAATATTAAAAATATAAATTTTTAATTCACATACTGTAGTAATACAAGATAACTATCAATCTCGTTCTGGTCAGTATAAGAACCCGACACATAGCTCTGTACAGGCAAGCTAGTACTGCACTGCCCCAACTGAGCCTACGAACGAACTCTAAATCCTTCAATAATGGCAAAACATCAACTTCATCTTGTTCGATGAAGTATCAGGTAATAGAACACCACCAAGCAACTATAGCACCTGACCCCTGACATACTGCTGCACCATCTCCTCTGGTGCATCATCTCCCATGTGAAAATATCGATAACGATCATCCAAACACTCTATCCTGAGTCGTGAATGATGAAAAACTAGATGTCGGGCTCAAACCCTAACAATCGTAAGCATAAAGCCTGCCACTCCAGAATGATAAGCGTGGGATCAACTCTGGTAATTGGATCGTCATCAACCGGTAGTCCGGTAAGAATGCTGACATCCTGTAACGTGATGGTCACCTCACCGAATGAAAGATGAAACGTATGTGTCTCTGAATGCCATCTCTCAAGTAAGGCAGTAATAAGACTAAATCCATCTGTATGCGACCAATCCGATACACTCCATAGAATCTAAGATATCGTAAATAATCCACCACTCTAGTGGGATATGCTCTATCCTCCAAAAGTCAGCATGGATCGTCATAGTCTAAGGTGTCTGGGCTCCTGCAATAAGATATAATAATTAGATGATGTATATGATTTTAAAAAAATATTAATAATAAGAGTAGGATTGGAATGCTTACGCCACCATCTAAAATAGTCTGTGACTGATGGTGCTCCTGCAATGTAAGAATACTCGTGTCTCGAGGGCCTGGATACTGCGGATGTAAGTCATAGCACGCTAATGAACTAAAATAATGATATTATCCCAAGTGTGTTAGAGCATGAAAAATATGATAGCCATTATTTTATGAGAAATATATTTTAAACATAATATTATCATATAATACAACTTAAATACATAATACAGTTCATCGTCGGATGGAAATCCCACATAAATACATAAAATAATATTAAAAATACATCTTCAGAGTCTTTAATTTCTTCCACTGCTTAAAGTTGAAGTGTGTTGAAGTATCCTAGGACAGCGGCGATGATCATGATCCTGTTCCTTACAAATGCCACAGTGATTCTTACTTCTTGTTTGCCTATCATCCATTTTATTTCGCAGTCTTGTTGACTTTGGTCTCTTTCTGCTTGGATCTCAAATGATGATGATCAGGAAATATTTGAATATACGTGTATGCATCCAATAATCTTCATGTAGTAATGGATTAAACTCGCCACTCCAAGCATTCATATATACTGTAATTGTATATGCGTCATCCACAAACTCACTAAAATGTACAGCAATTTCTTGGCACATAGCTAAAACATGTGAACATGGATATTTGTACATGCTCCACTTTTCACAAAAATATTTTCTTTCAGTTAAAGTAATAGTATGAATTTCTCCACCTCGTAACCCTGTGCTTGCTCTCCTCGTAAGCACTTATATATGCCTCTTTGAAGGTTGAATGCTGTTACTCGGTGCTGGTTAGCTTTAACTTGATCTTCAGCAATCTTAATTGCAATATGAGGATAAAAAATTATTTAGATTCTCCTGTACATATCTCAAGGCTTGGGCATGCTTTGTATTAAAGTATTTCACAAGACGATAAAATATCATTTGAACACAAGCTGTAATTGTACATTTCTAGCTCCTCGTAAAATACTATTAAAAATCTTCGACAAATTTATAGTTAAGACACCATAGCGCAGGCCATCATCATGTACCAACATCCACTTCTCCTTTTCTAACTCAGACAACCAGCTCCAAGCCTCTTCATTCACTGTTCTGATCCTATCCATGATAAAGTTGAACTTGCGAACTTGATGAGTGCTTCTGCTTGCCATATTGCTCTTTTCAGCTGCATATTTTTAAAATGAGTGTTGAAATTACTACAGATATATCTTAAGCAGTATCGATGATAGCACATGACAGACTCCATCCAATAGACTCATCTGCAATGGCATTTAATATCTGGATGTCTGTCAGAAATTAAGCATATTCTATTTCTATCTTTGACGATATGTGTTCTGAGCTGGAAAAGAAACCAACTCCAACTTACAGTCGTCTCCTCATCCACAATTACATATGCTAATAAAAATATCCATTCTCTGCATCAATTCTGTTGCAATTAACATCTTATCTTTAAACTTTCCATATAAGTATCTGCCATCAATGCTAATTACAGGACAGCAGTGCCTAAAACCTGGATGGAGTTTGAAAGCTCAAAAAATATAATTTAAAACTCGAACATTGAATTCGCAGTTTGAAAAAAATTTATGAAACAACTGCCGGATTTGCATGTTGAAGTGCAGCCATATAATAGGATAATTTAGCATAAGACGGCTCCCATTCTCCATAAATATCAACCAACCTTCTACTTTCCACACCATGCTTTCCTGTATGATACTATATATTGAAATTGATCATTAACGGTTGCCACAATAGCTTCAACTTAACACCAATCTTTCTCAACAAAATATCGGACTAGTGTGCCAATCATCCTTCCACTGACATGTTTGTGGTCTCGACTCAATCCCGTAAAAAATAAGTGTGAGGACCCTCATATCTTGTGATTTGAAAATATCATATTTTTTCAACAATGCAGCACGAAGCCTCCATTTACAATTTTGAACATTATCTGATGATGCACATCGTATGGACCACAACTTTAAATGCGACTGAACTACATTGTATGTCCGATGCTTCATAATGTGATAAAGATCAACAGCTCTCCTTACATAATCTTTACTCTCAAACATTAGACCTTTAGAAAATTCAGTCATCGAGGAGTCCCAAAACTGATAGTCAGAGTTCAATCTTCGACCAGCACTAACACAACCACCATCATCTAAATTTATATCATTAAAAAATTATGGGGTTCATGCAAACGAGGTTGAGGTTCTCCACATTAATATTAGGCTGAACATCTTCATCATCATTCTCATCTTCACCATCATCATCTTGACTGCTACTGTCCTCATCCATCCAATATCTTCATCTCCACTTTCATCTGACTCAAAGCCTAGATTATCAGAATTTATTCCACCACCTACTCAGTCATCGTTCCTATATGAGTGTCGTCTTCCATACTTACACTACTTCTACCAAAGGAGAAGTCACCATAGCAGAAGACACAGGAGAAGTCACCATAGGACTTTGAATAATTGGACAACTAGGATCGGCAGTAGTAGAATATTGTTCTGCAAATATGGCCTCAACACTGTTTGCACCATAGGAGTTACGAAAGGCGAAAGGCCCAACAGTATTGTCCGCTTGGGTTAAAAGCCGACTATAGTATCCAAAGCTCGGTACATCTTTCTTTTCAATATATAATTTAAAAATTGATATTCTGAATATTTCAAAGAAAAGCTCAGTATTTTTGACATCTTCATCGTCATCAATTGAAACTAAGATATACTTGCTCTGCATTAACTGTCCCGACAGATTAGGAGATCTCCATTTCAATTTTATTTCATATTTCTTGTCTACAGAATACTACTGTATAAATGTCCAATAATTCTTGACATGATAATGATGAAGATACTGTAATCATTCGATTTACAGGATGACTGTACTATATGTTGGGTGGATGTCTGGCCAGGATACCACTCTCAAGATTCTTTCAGTACCACGCGATGCAGCAGAAAGAAAGAAGAAACAAAATAAAAAGAAAAAATAATCAAAATATGTCGATTAGCCACAAAAGGGCTCGCCTCCACGGGGCATGCAAAATTCACTATGAAAAAAAAATTTTACAAGAGGAGACCTCACCCTCAACCCTTGTACATCCAATTTTCTCTCACTAGAAGTTCCCCTCACAAAAGCTCTCTCTCTCTTGAAGACCCCCCTGAACCCTGAAGTGCCTGGCGACCGCTGTC
>NC_026005.2:44262672-44281019 GCF_000442705.2 Elaeis guineensis
TTTTTGCTTCCCCTTTCTCTTATTCCATCTCTAAGCCGTGTTGATTTTCTTTTATCGCAGACATGGACGCAAGCGTGGCTCGGAGGTTAGCCCAGGGTCTCAAGACCCACAAGAGGAAAGACGCCTCGACTTCGGGGTCGGTGAAGAAAGCCACGACAGAAGGGACAAGCTCGGCCGCGCTTGCTCTGGTGGCCATCGCCGTCGAAGTCCCTTCCGACGCCGAATCCAAAGTCCCCTGAGCCCTTTCAAGGAGCCCCCCGGCCGAGGATCCTACTCCAGAGGCTCGTCCCGAGGGGGCACCCGGGGCCGAAGGGAGGAGGAGAAAAAAGACCCTGGCCCGAAGGAGCCACAGTCGCAAGGTTGCCGTCGAGGGGGCCGGCGGCTCCGAGGAAGACCTGGGGGAAAATTCCTTCAACAATAGAGACTTAATAAAGAGGCTGATCGAAGGGTGCATTCTGCCCGAGGTCATCGAGAGGATCGTCCTTGCCAATCCCGAGCTGCGAGTCTGAGACTCTCTGGGATCTTTCCTCGAAGTAGGTTAACTCATCTTTTTCCTCCTTCCTGCTTTTTAATTTATTCTTCAGCCTTTATATTGACTCCCCGACCTTTCTTGCAAATTGGGCACCAGCTTGTCGCCAATGTCGAGGCAGTGAAGATCGCCAAGAGGGAGGCAGCTCGTGCAGAGGAAGGTCGCCTGATTGGGGCCGCTCGCCTCGAGGAGAAGATCGTCGAGGTCTTAAGTCTCCGGGAGGTGCTGGAAAAGGAGAGACAAACCTCATCCGATCTGAGGACCATCTTGGAGGAGGAGAGAGGGAAGGCTGAGGCCGAGGTCTCCACGTTGAAGGCGCAGGTTTTTGAGTTGAAGGCGCAGGTTTTCGAGCTAAAAGTGCGGATCCCATCCCTGGTCTCGGAGGCAAGGGCTCGAGTAGTGGAGGAGTTCAAAGCCTCCTCCGAGATGGAGGATCTAAAGGTCCAGTTCGGTCAAGATGCCTTCATCAAGGGTTTCGAACTCTGCCAAGAGAAGGGGTTGGGAGGTTTCCCGAATTGGATCTCGGCTTCCTGAACGAAGCATTCGATGATGAAGCCGGACCATCCGAAGCCGCTGTCGGTCCTCCCCCAGCCGGGACCTTGTCGACCGCCGTGGCTGCCGCTGACGATCTTTCGGGGATGCCGAGCCCCTCTACTTCTACCCCAGAGGTCCGGAACCTCTAGCTTTGTATTTTTCCTTCGTGGTGATTTTTCTTCGTTCTCTTGTACTTGAAAATTATTTAATCAATGAAATCAGATTCTTCTTTACAGAGGGCCCCCTTTTTTTTTTTTCTTTTGTATTCTTTTTCTTCTCTTTTATCTTCTTATACTAATCTGAGTCGTGGCGCCCTTATCTCCCAACGACAGTGCCCTACCGAAGCTCTCCCCCTGCCACAGGAGATTCCTCTGAAGTCGACGATTCGAGACCTCAGAAGGGAAGTTCGTCAGTTGACGAAGAAATCCAAGAAGCTGGAAGATGAACTTCACCGGCTGAGGAAGAGCCATTCAGAAGTCACTGTGGAGGCTGTTCGTCTTCAGGACCTCCACAAAAAGGAGCTCATGAAATTCACCCGAAAGAAGGCCAATTTCATGATGGAGCTCAAGGAACTCCGAAAACGTGCCAGCGATCGATTTTGGGCTCAGGCTTTCAAGATCAGCACCCTTGAAGTCGAGCTGGCGGCCGCACGGGAGAAGATCGGCCAGTTGGAAGGGAGCTCGTTCTGGCTCACAGTCCAAGCCGACCGCGACTGAGACTGGTCGCAGAAGTTCTCTGACCTTCAAAAGCAGCTACAGGACGCTGAGGCGAACTACAACGCCTACCGAGTCGGCTGGAGCGAGCAAGTAGAGGACTACCGAAAGAAGCTCCAGACGGTGACCAACGAAGTTGCTCGCCTTCGAAGGCAGTTATCTGAGAGAGTCCAGCTCGCCTCTGCACAAGGCTCCGACGAGCTCCACTCCTTGAGGGGGACCTTGGTAGAATTGTCTGTGGCTCTTGGGCGGGAGGAGGCCGAACCGTAGCGGCTGAAGATTCAGTTGGTCCACGAGCAGCAGGCGGTCAAAGATGCCGAGGCGGAGTCTGAGGTCCTGAGGAAGAGGCTTCGAGAGTCGGAGGGCGAGAGTTGGTGGTTCCACTAGATGTACCAGGATATGCTGCTGAGAAAGATGGAATTAGAGGAAAAAGTTGAAAACTTATGGCAATCCCTAATAAGGACTGAGACTGAGAGCTCGAAGTCGGAAGAAGTCGAGCTTCCTTAGAGCTCCTTTCTTCTCTTTTTTTTTTTATGTATTCTTTTTTTTTTCTCTGGTCGTTTCTCTTTTTATTTTTGGCTTTCAGGGCTTTGTAATGTATACTTCACCAATGAAATGAAAATGAAGTTGTCTATTACCTTGTCCATTTTGGTATTGAGTTATCGTTTATCGAACTTCTTTTGTCTGTCGTCCTGTTTGACGTCGACGTTGTTTGAAGATTCCTGGTCGTTGCTGTGTTGATTCGCCCTTTGGGATCAGAGATTTTCGACAAGGGTCTTCTTCCTCGTTGAGGCGAGGTCTCCTGAGTCTCGGCCTTCAAAAGCTTCATAACGCACGCTTTACTAATGAAATGAAATGGAATTTTTCTCATTACCTCGTCTATTCTTGCTTTGAGTCATTGTTTACTGAGCTTCTTTTGTCTTTCGTCCTGTTGGACATCGACGTTGTTTGAAGATTCTTGGTCGTTACTGTATTGATTCGCCCTTAGGGACTGGAGAGTTTCGACAAGGGTTTTCTTCCTCGTTGAGACGAGATCCCTTGTGCCTTTGATATAGTTCGTTTTTCACTTATCGTTGGTGAAGTTCGTCATTTTCTCTTTTCATCTCTCTTTTTCTTCTGTGTTTGAGTGAGGGTCTTCTCTCTGCTCTTGACGGGGTCGTGAGAGTGTAGAGGGGCCATTGAGGAGGCTTTTCTCTTTGTCCGATCTTGATCGATCGAGTCTTTGTTTGTGTCAGGATGAGGTTCTCCTCTTGTTCCCGACAGTTAGTTTCAGCTCATGTTAGGATGTGGTTCTCCTTTTGTTCTTAACAGGGTTGTGGGGGCACGCAAGGGCCGCTGCAAGGGCCTCTCCTCCCATCCGATCTTTAAATAACCAAGCCTTCGACTTTGCTCATGTTAGGACAAGGTTCTCCTCCTGTTCCTAACAAAGCTGTGGGGGCACATAAGGGCCGCTGCAAGGACCTCTCCCTCCATCCGATCTTTAAGTAATCGGGCCTTCGATTTTGCTCATGTTAGGACGAGGTTCTCCTCCTGTTCCTAACAAGACTGTGGGGGCACATAAGGGCTGTTGCAAGGGCCTCTCCCCCCATCCGATCTTTAAGTAACCGGGCCTTTGACTTTGCTCATGTTAGGATGAGGTTCTCCTCCTATTCCTAACAAGGCTGTGGGGGCACATAAGGGCCGTTGCAAGGGTCTCTCCCTCCATCCGGTCTTTAAGTAACCGGGCCTTTGACTTTGCTCATGTTAGGACGAGGTTCTCCTCCTGTTCCTAACACGCTTAATTTTGTTTGTATGGGGGAGTTACTCCCTGTCGTTATAAGCTTCTGCTAAAAGAAAAAATATACGAATATGAAAGAAATTTTTATTTAGGGCAAAATTGTTGGTAATACATTCGTAGATTTTTCGAATCCTATAGCCGCGGAAGGTCTGCTCTCCATCGGGGTCCTCCTGAGATGGAGTTGATAATCCCAATCGGAGGCCGATCTTCAGGTAGCTCCTCCCTCCTTGGCGGCTCTGGCTGCGGTAGGGCTCTAGGCCGATCTTTCCTTCCTTCGGGTCGGCGTCGAATGAATCTGTCGAGCCAACCTCGTTTGATGAGCTCCTCGATCTCATCTCGGAGTTGAATACACTCCTCCATGTCATGGCCGTGGTCATGATGATAGAGGCAAAACTTGTTAGGATGGTGCTTCCTGGGGTGTGTGCGCATCCTTTCCGACCTTGGTAGCTGCTCCCTGACCTCCATCAGCACCTGAGCTTTTGGAGCATTGAGAGGGGCGTAGCTGCGGAATCTTTCCGAGGGAGAGCTTTGTCGAACTCTACAGTCCGGGCTTCTCTGCCTACGGGCCCGGGGAGGAGTCTGGATATGCTTGTGTCCGAAGGAAGTTCGGAAACGTGGCCGAGCTTCACTCGATCCTTTTTCAACAGCGGGCTTGCTAGAGTCCCCCGCCTGCCGCTGCTTCGTGGCCTCCTCGTCCTTCATCTTGAAGGCTTCTTCTGCTCGGGCATATCCTTCGACCCGAGCCAGCAAATCAGCAAAGTCCTTGGGATATTTCTTTTTCAGAGAAAATAGAAGATCGTTCTTTTGAAGACCGCCCTTCAGGGCGGCCATCGCGACCGATTGGTCCAAGTTTCGGACCTCCAGTGTGGTGACGTTAAAGTGGTTGACGTAGGCTCGAATGGATTCCCCCTCCTTTTGCTTGATGTTGATGAGGGACTCCGAGCATCTCCGGGGACACCGGCTGCTAACAAAATGAGCCGCAAACTGGTGGCTCATCTAGTCAAAGGAGAAGATGGTATCCGGCTTCAATGCTGAGTACTAGTTCCTTGCTACTCCTTTCAGAGTGGATGGAAAAGCTCGGCACAAGATGGCGTTTGGTGCGCTATGGAGCAGCATCATTATCCGGAAGGCCTCCAGGTGGTCAGCCAGATCCGAGGTCCCGTCGTAGCTTTCGAATTGGGGGAGCTTGAAGTTTGGCGGGATCGATTCCTGCATGATCATTTGAGAGAAAGGAGGGTCAGTGCAGATGTCCTCACCATACGTAGGGGGAGCGTGGTGGAGCTCTTCGATCCGTCGGTTCATCTCTTGGAGCCTTCGATCCAGGAGGTCCTCTCGACTGCGAGTCTCGAGGGTCTTCTGGTAGAGCGGAGGTAGGGATCCTCTGGGAGTAGAATCATGATCAGACTGAGGGCTCTCCACCTTCGGATTTCCCTTTCTGGGGAAGACAAGACAACTGGCCCAAGTGGCCCGCCCTACTGTCGGGTCTTGGAACTCCGACGATGCCCTTTCCAACCGCACTGACGCCTGCGACTGTTGCTGCTGCTGCTACATGGCCTGCACCGCTTCGGTGAGGCCTTTGACCTGCTGAACCAACAGGTCAAACTGCTCCATACCGACCACCGTTGCCGAGGGAGGAGGAGGAGCCTGAAAAACTGGAGGTGAGGCCAGAGCCTGAGATCTAGCCGTGGAGGCCGTGGATCGTCTGGTGGATGCCTTTCGGGGAGGCATCAGATGGAGATCTAATAGGAGAAGGAGAGGAGGACGTCGGAGGAGATGACTGGAGGCAGTCTCATTGAGCACTCCTTCAAGAACAAGGGTACTGCGAAGACACAGCCTCTTCCTCTAGCACCAATTCTGTTGGTGCAGAATTTCACTGAAGCTGGAGTTGCTGGAGTCGAGATGACCGCGGCCACCGTTGGGACCTGCAAGGGAAGTCTAAACCGGAGTTGGGGGTGCTCCGGCAAGACCTTCTGACACTCAAGTCAGTACTCTGCTTCAACAGAAATGGAGTGCTCGAGTGAAAATTTTAGCAGAGTTTTGAGATAGAATTTTTGAGCTTAGAGAAGAACGTATCTAGGGGTCCCTTTTTATAGATGGAGTGCGTAACTAATTTGACAACAATATCTGTAACCGCCTGGTAGTGGGCTGTTCAGAGCCACCCGAAGTTTGTTACGGAGAGTAGTGGCATTAGGGGTCGTTCAGGGCCATGTGGAGTTTGTTACAGAGAGTAGAGTTGTGTCCATTGTCGTGACTTGCTAGAGAGTAGTGGAGCCCAGAGAGTGGAGCGGTGTCCGTCGTCGTGACTTGCCAGAGAGTAGTGGAGCCACGCAGAATCCGTTGCAGAAAGTGGAGCAGGGTAGTGGCCATTGTCGTAACTTGCCAGAGAGTAGTGGAGCCACGCGGAATCCGTTGCAGAAAGTGGAGCAGGGTAGTGGCCATTGTCGTGACTTGCCAGAGAGTTCGGATCTGTCGGCTGGAGCTCGGCTGGGACATTTGATGGAGCGTAATGGCTCTCTATCCTGTCGATTTGGGAGAAGCTCAGATGTCTCTGAAGCCGCTGACGAGTCTACTGTTGTTGGATACCTTAGGTGCTGATACTACAGGTGGGAGTCATCTGCTGTAGAAGCTCGGATGGAGACTTTCCGTTGGTGAAGCTCGGTAGGAGTCCGATTGCTAGAGAAGTCCGTCTGGGATTCGCCTGATGTGGAAGCTCGTCTGAAGATGATCCATCGGAGAAGTTCGGTTTCGTGAAGGATCTGGCGAAGGGTCGGCCGACGATGGACTTCGGATGGTGCTGGGGAGGTTCGGTAGACGTCGGAGGTGATCGGTCGTTGTAAGAATCCAGCTGCCGGAGTCCGTCCATCGTAGAAGCTCATCCGATATCCATCCACTATGGAAGTTCGATCAAGGTCTAGTTCTTGCAGGAGGCTGAAAGGAGATCACTTATTGTAGAAGCTCGATCGAAGATCGGTTGTCGTGGGAGCTCGGAGTAGCGATCTGGCCGGTGGGTTCTGTCCCGCTGTAGAAGCTCGTCTGGGATTCGGCTACGAAGAAGCTCGACTGAAGTCTACCTGTAATGGAAGTTTGGAAGAGACATGTTTACGGTAGGGGCTCGAATGGAATTTGCTTACAGTAGAGATCCGGAGAAGACCGCCCGCTGTAGGAGTTCGGAGTAGGCCGCTCGTAGTAGAAGTTCGCGGCAGACCGCTCGCTGTAGGAGTTCGGAGTAGACCGCTCGGCTGTAGGAGTTCGGAGTAGATCGCTCGTAGTAGAAGTTCGGCTCTTACAGGAGTCCGGTTAGAATCCTGAAGGTGGTCGACCGCTGTAGAAACTCGGATGGGGTGCGATTACTGTAGAAACCTCATTGTCGAAGAAGCTCGGATATTGACGAAGTCCGGAAGGAGTTCGGAGAATAGTTGATCACCGTAGAAGGTCAGCTGACAGTGAGGCCTAGAGAGCCTTTGGAGCGGCACGGTAGATGGATGGAGAAGTTCATTGTCGGAGAAGTCCGGAAGCTCGAACGATCGGGGGGGTTCAGAGATATGCCACACAAGGTCGGAAGTCGGAGAAGCCCTGGAAGGGTCGGTCTTTTACAAACTTCGACCGGGGGGTATTTTATACCCAACACTCATATTTCAGCAAGAATTGCTGCCTAAGGCAGCCTCTATGGTAATTTCACTTCTTTTCTCACAATCTCTGTTTATGTCAACCTTTCTTCTCTACCTTGTCACATTTAATTCTCACATTTCTTCAATAACCAACCTCGAAATTAAACATCTTACCTCTTCAATGCCACCAAATTAATATATGAACTTACAATACTCTTTCAGAAATTGTCCATGGGCATTTAAAGAAGGATTCATCAACAATCCATTTTCCATTCATTTCCCCCTTCTCTCTTACTATTTGAATAACAGATCAATCCTTAGTTGCCTAAATTCAGGGAAAGGGATTTCAAATTTCAAGATACCCCTAAACTATCTTAGAAATTTTAAGATAACCAAAATAATCTTAGTAAGAGATACAAACAAAGGACCTTTCTTAAAGTGAGTCAGCAAAGATGACCATATGAGTCAACATTGAAAAGGAGAGGCAAGATTACAGCATATCAAAAGAACATAAGAGCAAAAAGTAGCACAAAAGATATGCTCCAAAGGTCCAAAGCCACCCACAATCCACTTCAGTATAATCAAAATGTCAGAACCACTTCGATCAGTCTTATGTATTAACAATCACATAGGAAACTTACTGTAAACATGTTTTTGTCTGTCCGCTCTCCATCTACTCATTTGAACAAGGATGCTAATAGAGCATCCTTCTGGCACCCTACAGCCTGTAAATGGTTATCAACAAATAGCTAGTCGCTAAACTCCTCACCATGCATATGCATAACAAATATAGCTGACCAAGTAAGCAAAGTACAAGGTATCTGAAATAATGCTGACAAACTTAGTGTAAGTGCATAACTAATAAAAATAAGCATGCCCCAGGAGGGTGGAATGAGTCTATTCCTGCCCATTAAATTTTAGGATTAATTTATACAGTGATAGGTACACATATGCAATTTACATTTAGTTTTCGAATTGAAAGGATTTGATAATCTATGATTGGAGCAAGGATAATTGAACATAAAAGGAAAATTGGTTAAAGAAGGAAATACTATATATAGAACTTGAAGGGATAGATGAGAAAATATAAGAAAGTAAAACAAATACTAAAAGATAGGTAAATTTGTGCAAAATTCAACAAAGAAACAACTAATAATGATGATATTGAGTGTCACGCCCCAAATCCGAGACATAACATGGTCATGCTACCAAGGGATGGAGACCATGATAACACGAAGCCAATCCTTAATAATCATTTAAAATCCATCAAATAAAAGATTCAATTTTTTTATTCATCAGATAATTAAATCAATATTGGTTCAGAGTATCTAAATCCAAAATCAAATACAAATCCATATCTCAAAAACCAGAATTATTTACTATAAGTTCGTGATCATCATATATCTAAATCTCATCTACAAAATTTTCAAGTTTGCATCACAGATCTCCAAATCTGAATTTCTTTTGCCGGTCCTAACCTTATTCCTCTGTTCAAACAAAAAGAAAAAAAAAAGAATATGAGCTACACTAACCCAGTAAGTAGAATTTGCACTTTCTTATCGGATCAAGCATAAGTTTTTTATGATAATGCAATATTTAGAAAATAACAGATAATACAAAATAAAGTATTTCATAGAGTATATAATAAAATGAGTCATAAACCAATCATGTATGTATAAAATCATGTATATTTCACAATCATGAATCATAAATAATTTTTGTCATGTATTCGTGTCATGTTTCAAAATATTGCTCTCAGATATTCGTGCTAAGGTCACTATTATACCCGTGACAGGGCCATATTTCTTAATCGACAGAGTTCTTGATTCATGTGCCAACTTTATATCCGCTGGCAGGATCATATTTCGTATGGATGCTAGCTCCGGATGTCGATCTTCCCGAAGGGATTCATTCATAGCTATTTGAGAGCCTTTGAAATCCTTATATCTTTTTCTTAAAACATACATATACATAGATGGAAAACAATAAAATTTCATGCTTCATAATCATGCAACTTTTTATAAAATACATTCATGCAATCAATACTTATAATAAAATATATTTTTTCATATCACATATGCTGATCCCTTTTACGAAAAATATGACTTCATTAATAAAAGATCATATGCATGAAAATTATGAAGATTTAAAAATAAATAAAGAGCATAAGATCTACTTACCTCGTTCATCTTAGATCTTCAGACTTCGTTGGAAGAATCAGCTAATCCTATTTAAAATATCAAATCATCATCAATTTCTTTTTCATAAATATAATAAGATTAAATCATAAGAAAAGAAGACTGTTGATCGGATATGTCAGACCATTCAGATACCAGGGCAATTCAGGACCTCTGATCTGAGGGTCAGATTTAAGTGACTTAATCAAAAAATTATGAAACACAAATTAGATCAAAATCAATCAATAGAGTTCATTAATAATGAATTTGAAAGATCTTGATATGATCAAATGAGGTTGACATATAGCATGAATATCAAAGCAACTTTGGATCATTTTGTTAGAGTCAATATGAGCCCCTAAAAGATGAAGGCATGACTCGGTATAGAATTCATAGACCTTCTTAGAGAGGGAAAGTCCATCTAAGAGAGAAAGTGAAGGGAGAAAGTGGAGAGAGAATCTGTATCCTTCAAAAGTGGCAATCATGATTGAGATCATCAGAGGTCATATCAAGGTGACTTAATATGGATTAACCATTATTGATGTTATCAATTTTGAATAAGAATCGGATCAGGATCTAATCTACTACACGAATTTTGGAGCAATCTCAGGTCATCATATTTTCATCTCAAGTTTATCCTAGGGTCTATAAAGCAATCAGAGAGAGAGAATGACCCTAAAGAGATAAAATTCATAATAAGAGATAAAAGGTCTAGAGAGAGAAAATAAAGATAGAATTTAGAGAGAGAAACTGGAGAGAGAAGGTAGAGAGAGGAGAGAGGAAAGAGAGAGAAAATTTTTTCTTTTTTTTTTCTTTTTCTTTTTCTTCTTCTTCTTCTTTTCTTTTTCTTTTTCTTTTTCTTTTTCTTTTCTTTTCTTCCCGTGGTCTTCCCTGGCCGAACAGGGGACCGACAGGTCCCCTCCCTTTGACCGACTGTCCGAGCCGCAGCCAGTATGGCGAAGGCCGGCGGCAGGGGGCAACCCTCTCGAGTTCGGAGAGGCCAAGTGTTGCTTCTAGATTGATTTTGATGATTACAAAGCAGATTGAAGGGATACAATATTTTAAAATGAAAAAGTCCTTATGCTCTTCAAGGGCAAAATCGTAATTTCACTAAAATCCTGATTTGATAGTACCATTTGGTAGAACAAATGATTTGAAATCTATTGGTGAAAATTTCATTGTGTTTGGACTTATATTTTTGAAGTTATGAAGGTTTGAAGTGCATGAGTCGACTCATGAGTCAACTCATGGCACTGTGAGCTGATTGGCACACAAAAATTCTCCTTGGCACGCTAGTTTTTTGGCTTGGCACGACCTGTGAGTCGACTCATGAGTCGACCCACAAGGCATGAGTCGACTCATGAGTCGACCCCTGCTAATTTGAGCCAAGAAATTCCAGAAAAGCATTCTCTGGTTTTTGCAACAGAGGTCGACTCATGAGTCGACCCCTGAAGCATGAGTCGACTCATGAGTCGACCCCTGCGATGGAAAATGTCAGCAACGGCTATTTTTTTATCCATTTTAATTGCCATTTATGCTTCCTAAAAATCCTCTAACGGCTCTTTATCTGCCTAAATTGTTTTCTCTTGCTTCTAATGCTACAAAATGCTTAATTTGATGAAAGAAATTGCAGATTAAATAGCGGATCAAACGTGAAATCAAATGTGAAGAGAAAAAGAAGAAAAAGAGAAGAACAGAAGAGAGGATCCAAAATTTGCAAGAAAAAGCCTGAGATCAACGAAATATCCATAGAGAAAAAGAGAGAGGATCCACAATATATCAGAGAGATTGTGAAAGAGAAAAGGAAGATCTTTCAAGGAGAGAATTCTTCACGCCTATCGTTTCAACCTTGATCTAGAGATCGTTCAAAGCTTTCAAGAGATCTTCAATCAACAATCAACCTCTTCTCAAGCGTTCAACCGTTCATTCATCTTGAGAAAATCTGAAAAAGGGGTTCTTCATTTGAGTAAAGCTTTTATTGTTATATTTGCTCATTTAAGGAGCTGTTATTGTATTAATCTGTGCTCTAAATATTCTTACTCTTTGTGAGTTTTTGCTCTTGTTTTTGGAGGATTTCCAAAACAAGGAAAGGTTGATCCGAACCTGAAATCGGAGTGTTTTGGGTTTGCTTGTACCCGGGAAACAAGTGTTCTAGCTTGGGATAGCTAGGGTCGGAGTTTCCGACGTCTTGTATTCTAGCTTGGGATAGCTAGTGTCGGAGTTTCCGACGTTTTGTATTCGGGTTGAATACAAAGGATAGTGGATTGAAATTCCCAAGTGGGATCTTGGGGAGTGGATGTAGGTGCAAGGTTAGCACCGAACCACTATAAATCCTTGTGTTTGTGGTGTGCTTTATCGCTTTATCTTATTTCTTTATTATATCCTTGCAATACTACTTTAGGTAATTAATATTGATTTAAAGCCATTGTTTTGTTCTTCATAAGTTACTTGTTGGGCTTAAAATTTTTAGAAACCCAATTCACCCCCTCCTCTTGGGTTGCATAGCTGGGCAACAAGTGGTATCAGAGCCAGTGCTCTAGCCCTTCTTTGATCTAACAATCAAAGAGCCAAAGATCTATGGCAACCCATGTTGGAACTTCTCTAGCAGAGGGGCAATCAACAAACCGACCTCCACTTTTCAATGGGTCTAATTATACCTATTGGAAAGCTCGGATAAAGATTTTCATACAAGCACTCGACTATGATATGTGGAGTATCATAGTGAATGGTCCTCACACACCCACCAAGATTATAGATGGTGAGGAGTCAACCAAACCCGAGAAAGAATGGGATGAGGTTGACAAGAAATTGGCACAATTAAATGCCAAAGCTATGAATGTTCTTTATTGTGCACTAGATGCTAGTGAATTTAATCGCATTTCTACTTGTGCATCTGCTAAAGAAATATGGAATAGGTTAGAAGTCACCCATGAGGGAACAAATCAAGTAAAAGAGTCTAAAATAAACATGCTTATACATAAATATGAATTGTTCAAAATAGAGCATGATGAGTCCATAACTGCTATGTTTACTCGTTTTACTGATATAATCAATGGTTTAAAGAGTCTTGGCAAATCTTATACTAACAGTGAACTTGTAAGGAAGATTCTCAGGTCACTGCCAAGAACTTGGGAAGCCAAGGTGACTGCCATCCAAGAAGCAAAGGACTTGAACACTCTACCTCTAGAAGAGCTTCTTGGATCCTTGATGACTCATAAACTTAGCATGATGCAACATCAAGAGGATGAAATCAAAAAGAAAAGAACCATTGCCCTCAAATCCACAACTTCACCTGATTATGAAACAGATGACTCTGAAGATGAAGATCAGGATGAGGAGATGGCTCTCATCACCCGGAAATTCAAGAAGTTTCTAAGAAAAAGGAAACAGGGGATGAGAAAGAAATTCACAAAAGAGGATCAAAGCATAGAAAAGGAGAAAGATCAAACCCCTATATGCTACGAGTGCAAGAAGCCAGGACATTTCAGATCCGATTGTCCTCAATTGAAGAAAGGTCCAAAGAAATTCAAAAAGAAGGCAATGATGGCGACCTGGAGTGCGAGTGATGACTCAAGCTCCAACGAGGAAACCTCAACAGAACAAGCGAATCTGTGCCTGATGGCACATGAAAATGAGGTAACTTCTGAATTCACTAGTGAATTTACTTTTGAAGAATTGCAAGAAGCATTCTATGATTCAATTGATGAATTAAAGAAACTAGGGAAGAAAAACAAAGAGCTGAAATTGGAAAATCAGTCCTTAGTGAAACAAGCTGAAAATCTTTCAATTGAAAAATTCACCTTGATTCAAGAAAATCAAAACTTAAAGGATGAAATGAACAAGTTGAAATCTATAGTAGATAAGTTCACCTTAAGTTCAAACAAGCTAAATATGATCCTTGATAATCAGAAAGCTATATATGATAAGGCTGGACTTGGTTATAAACCCCTGAAGAAACAAAAATTTTTGAAGGATATTTATGCAAATTATTCAAGCAAAAAGCCTACAAATATTACTTGTTTTAAATGTGGAAGAATAGGACATAAATCATACACATGTCTTATTAACAAATATGCAAACACAAAGAAAATATGGGTTCCAAAAGGAACCATTCTGACTAACCTGAAAGGACCCAAGAAAGCTTGGGTACCTAAGACAGAAACTTGATCTGTGCTTGCAGGTGTGTCTAGCATCCCAAGAAGGAAACAGGAAATGGTATCTTGACAGCGAATGCTCGAGACACATGACTGGTGATGAATCACAATTCATCACGCTTGATGCTAAGGATGGAGGGATGGTCACCTTTGGAGATAATGGCAAAGGAAAGATCATCGGGATAGGTAACATTGGTATCACTCCCTCCAAATACATTGAGAATGTTTTACTTGTTAAAGGTTTAAAGCATAACTTACTTAGCATTAGTCAATTCTGTGATAAAGGATATAAAGTAAGTTTTGAATCATCTGTATGCATTGTGACGAGTCCTATTAACGATGGCATTAAATTTATAGGACATAGGCATGGCAATGTTTATATGGTAGACTTGAATGATTTAACTAAATTAGACATGCAATGCCTAGTTTTCTTAAATGCTAAAATAAATGAGACTTGTTGGCTGTGGCATCGTAGACTTGCACATATTAGCATGCATTCTCTTTCAAAATTAATCAAAAAGGATTTAGTTCTTGGTTTGCCAAAATTGAATTTTGAAAAGGATAGAATTTGTGATGCATGCCAATTAGGTAAACAAACTAGAGTATCATTTAAATCCAAAAATACTGTTTCAACCTCTACACCTTTAGAGCTCTTACATATGGATTTATTTGGACCAACTAAAACCACTAGTCTAGGAGGAAAACGATATGGATTTGTAATAATTGATGATTACTCTCGTTTTACTTGGGTTTTCTTTTTAGCTCACAAAAATGAAACTTTTCAAATTTTCACTAAATTTCATCGAAAAGTCACTAATGAAAAAGGGTTTTCAATTCAAAATATTAGAAGTGACCATGGAACAGAATTTGAAAATCATGAATTTGAAAATTTTTGTGATGAAAATGGAATTGGCCATAACTTCTCTGCTCCTAGGACACCCCAACAAAATGGGGTAGTTGAAAGGAAAAACAGAACCTTAGAAGAAATGGCCCGTACCATGCTCTGTGAAAGCAACCTTCCAAAATATTTTTGGGCGGAAGCTATTAACACAGCATGTTACATTTTAAATCGTGCTTTAATAAGACAATTTTTAAAGAAAACCCCCTATGAACTTTGGAAAGGAAGAAAATCAAATATTGCCTATTTTCATATTTTTGGTTGCCGATGTTTTGTATTAAATAATGGCAAAGAAAAACTTGGTAAATTTGATGCAAAATCAGATGAAGCAATCCTTCTAGGTTACTCCTCCACTAGTAAAGCATTTAGAGTGTTCAACAAAAGAACCTTAGTAGTTGAGGAGTCCATACATGTTGTCTTTGATGAATCTAACGATCTTCCTTCAAGGAAGAATGAGGGTGTTGATGATGCAGATCCACTAATAGAAGGTATGAAGGAGATCACTCTGAAAGATTCAGCAACTCCAGAAGACAAGGATCAAGAAGATAAACAAAATGAGAAAGGTGAAGAAATTCGAGAACAACCTCAAGGTACAAATGACTTACCCAAGGAATGGAGGTATGTTCACAACCACCCTAAGGAATTAATTATCGGTGATCCTATGCATGGGGTAAAAACACGTTCTTCACTTAGAGATGTACTTAATCATTGTGTTTTGTATCTCAACTTGAACCTAAAACTTTTGAAGAAGCTGAAAATGATCATAACTGGATTAATGCTATGCAAGAAGAACTCAGTCAATTTGAAAGAAATAATGTTTGGACCTTAGTGAAAAGACCTAAAGATTATTCAATAATTGGCACAAAATGGGTCTTTAGAAACAAGTTAGATGAGCATGGAAATGTAATTAGAAATAAAGCAAGACTGGTTGCTAAGGGATATAATCAAGAAGAAGGAATTGATTTTGATGAAACCTTTGCACCTGTTGCTAGATTAGAAGCCATTAGACTTCTACTTGCTTATGCTTGCTTTATGAAATTCAAACTATTTCAAATGGATGTTAAAAGTGCATTTTTAAATGGATATATTTCTGAAGAAGTATATGTAGAACAACCCCCTGGATTTGAAAATCATGCTTTTCCCAATCATGTCTTTAGATTAAATAAAGCTTTATATGGTCTAAAACAAGCACCTAGAGCATGGTATGAAAGGCTAAGCAAATTTCTACTAAATAATGGTTTCTCAAGAGGCAATGTAGACACAACCCTATTTATTAGAAGAAACCAAAATGATATGCTAATTATACAAATTTATGTTGATGACATAATTTTTGGGTCTACTAATGAATCCCTTTGTCAAGACTTTGCTAAGCTTATGCAGGGAGAGTTCGAGATGAGCATGATGGGAGAACTCACGTTCTTTCTCGGACTCCAAATCAAACAATCAAAAGAGGGAATCTCCATCACCCAAAGCAAGTACACCAAGGAACTACTCAAAAGATTTGGAATGGAGAACTGCAAACCAATTGGCACACCAATGAGTCCCTCAAGTAAGCTTGACAAGGATGATGAAGGTAAAAGCGTAGACTTAAAATACTACATAGGTATGATTGGCTCATTATTATATCTAACTGCAAGTAGGCCTGATATCATGTTTAGTATTTGCTTATGTGCAAGATATCAATCTAATCCTAAGGAATCTCATTTGAATGCTGTTAAAAGAATCCTTAGATACTTAAATGGTACACAAACTATAGGGTATGGTACTCTAAGGACTCACAAATTAATTTGTTAGGATATTCTGATGCTGATTTTGCTGGATATAAATTAGATAGAAAAAGCACAAGTGAAACTTGCCAATTTCTTGGAGTTAACCTAATCTCATGGTTTAGCAAGAAACAAAATTCGGTGGCACTGTCTACGGCTGAGGCCGAATACATTGCAGCCGGAAGTTGTTGTGCTCAAATCTTGTGGATTAAGCAACAACTCGAAGATTTTGGAATCAAACTTAATGAAACACCAATAAAATATGATAATACAAGTGCCATAAATCTATCTAAAAATCCAATACAACACTCAAGATCTAAACATATTGAAATAAGACATCATTTTATAAGAGAACATGTTCAAAACAAAAATATAATTCTTGAATATGTTAGCACTGAAAATCAATTAGCTGATATCTTTACAAAGGCCCTTAGTGAGGATAGATTCTGTGAAATTAGGAGAAATCTAGGAGTTCTAGATCCATTTGTCTGAAATTTCTCAATTTCCAAAGAATAGATGTCAAAAACTCTTAGAGCTCAATTTTCAACATCTATCCTGGTCCCAAAAGCTCAGATTTATCACTCTAAAAACTTATCTTTGAGCAAAATTCCTTCTCCCAAAATTTCGAATTTTTCTGGAATTTATTTGTATTTTTCCTGAATTTCTGAACTTCATGAGTCGACCCCATGAGTCGACTCAATGGCAAACTTGTAAATCCCACAAACTTCCCACGGGCTCATTGTTTTTTAAACGGGAACCCTGTTTGTGAGACGACTCATCTTCTCATCGTCTTCCTTCCGAAAGTCGTTCTTTCCAACTCTTTTTTGCTCCAAATCCAAGGATTTATCTCGAGACAATTCTCCCTCCTACTCTCCACCAAAAATCGCCTCCTTGAAAAGGATTTTTCTATGCTTTCTCGCAGTGATTGGCGCGGGTGGAACATGCCCTAGAACTTCACCGTTCATTCAAAATTCACTTCTTTTCTCCACCAAAATTCTTCTTTACTCTTTTGTGATCCCTCCTCCACTGAATTCAAGTCTTCTTGTCTGCTACTTTTTGGATATGGCTCCAAAGATGAAACTTCCCCAAAGAAGGAAATCAATCCGAGAGCCTGAGGAAATTGTCCGAAAGAAAAGGCATGCTCAGTCTTTCAGTGTTCCCGATCCAGTTTCAGTACCTGCTCAAGGTCCCTCTCAATCCTCCATAAGCCCCAGTGTAAATCTTCTTTCTGATAGAAAAGTAGAAACCGGAAAAAATATAGATTTTCGGTTCTTTGAGAAAGAAGGCTTTGCTTTTGCTACCAAGATCAAAAATCAAGGATGGAAACTTTATTGCTCTCTTAAGGAAGTCACCTATGTTGATCTAGTCAGAGAGTTCTACCAGAACCTAAATTATGGAAACGGGTCTGTGACTTCAACTGTAAAGGGGATTGACATCTGTTTGGATTCTAGGATATTGGGAGAGATACTTCAGTTGCCTAGTGAAGGATACTCATATATGGAACTCCCAATTAAAGAAGAAGGGATCAGAATTATCTTAGGAGAAGATTTTTCAGGAAGTTTAAACAGATTGGAAGCAAAGCTACTGTCCATTGAGATGAAGGTCCTGCATCAGATTGTGACAAAACTATTCTTTCCTAGGAGTGGTAGACATGACTTACTATCTGGCAGAGATGTATGTGTCATGTTTCATATCATCACTCAGACCCCCCTAAACCTCCCTGCACTTATGATAGAGGCCATGAGAGAAACTTTGAACAGATCCAAGGCACACTTGCCTTATGGTATGGCCCTTACTAGAATTTTTAGGAGGTTTGGAGTTAGCTGTGAGGGGGAGACACCTACCAAGCTCTCACATGTGGACACTTTCAACCAACACAGCCTGCACCGAATGGGAATTACAAAGACTGTTGGTGGTTGGATCAAGGGCTCTGAAGAAAGAGCTGAGGAGAGAGCTGAGGAAAGAGCTGAAGACAGAACTGAAGGCAGAGTAGAAGAAGAAGGTCCATCTTCTCCTGTACATGATTTCAGGGCAGCTTCACCAGATACCCAGTTCATTCCTGATACTGAGGCTGGCCCTTCTGAGTTTACTAGGATGCCCACACCAGTGTATCAGCCAGAGAGCAGAGCACCTCCATCAGAGTTCAGACTGGCTGATGATCAGATCGAGCATATATCTCAGCGTGTGGCTT
>NC_026005.2:44618937-44650547 GCF_000442705.2 Elaeis guineensis
TTTAATTCTATGGCATTCATATTTTGCTCAATATTAAATACAGATACATCAATATGTAGCTGATAGAGATCGTTAATAAGAAACCATCTGCAACTTTATTATTTTCATAAAAATATTACAATGGTCCTTATGAAAGCTAATCACATAGCCTTCTTGTGCTAAACATGAAACAGAAATCAAATTCCTGCTTGCTGCAGGCACATAATAACAATCTCTAAGAAATAAATCTAATCCTAACGGTAATCACAGAGGGTAGGTTCCCACGGCTACAGCAGCAACTCTTGCTCTATTCCCGACGTGTAGGATCATCTCCCCATCCCTTAGCCTCCTGCTCTCCTCAAGACCCTGCATAGAAGTGCACAAATGAGCACTAGAACCAGAGTCAAGCACCCAACTGGATGCAGAAGAAATCGTAAGATTAGATTCTAAAATGAGCATACCTCCAGAAGGACCATCCTTCTTGTTCTTTAGGGTGGTCAGGTACGAAGGACAGTTCCACTTCCAATGGTTATCTGATTGGTAATGAAAATATTTTCCTTATTAGCAGCCTTCTTCTTCGGTTCTGTCTTCTTCTTCTTGCCATCCACCTTTTGCTTCTTCGCAAACTTCTTTTCTTTTCAAAAGACTTTTTCTTGGAAGAATTTCACTCCACAGTAAGAGCTGAGCTTTTTGAATCCTTCATAGAAAGCTCAGCCATAACCAGCATGTTCATTAACTTGGCTAAGGTACACTGCATCTTATGCATATGAAAGTTCATGATGAACTGACCATATGCATCGGACAAGGACTGAAGGATCACATCAATCTAAAAATCTTTGTCTAAGATGATACCGAGCTTCTCAAGCTCCTCAAGATCCTTGATCATTGTCAAACAATGATCTTGGACTGACTGCCCATCACACATCTTGGTCTTAAAAAGTCTTTGACAGACTTGATACTTGACCGCGTGACTCTGTTCACCAAACAACTCTTGCAGGTGAGCCAATATTTGACGAGTAGTCAAAATATTCTCATGTTGGCACTGCAAGTCATCAGACATTGCACTCAACATGGAGTACCTTGCTTTGTTATCATCATCCATCCACTTTTTCAGAGATGCTCTCTGTTCAGCAGTCGGACATGCTGGCATGGCAGGTGGGTCCTGGTCCAAGACATGAGTCAATTTTTTGGAACCCAAAATAATTCTGTAGTTTCTCAACCAGTCTTTGAAATTGGATCCAGTCAATCTGTGGGTGTCTAGTATTTTGGTTAGGGGGTTTGAGGCAGATATGTTTCCTGTAGAGAGTCAAAAGTTTCTAGTTAGATTTTATAATCAGACTTAACCAATTTGTTTAGGGGTTTCATTTTTAAAATAAATTAGATTCTCATTATTTTCTCAGATCCCTACACTCCCTTGGTAGAGATGTGAAAATCTCCATGATCAGTGATTTTTAGTGGGTGGTGCGGTCTCACCGACTGGCTCACCACCTCACCTAACAGTTATTGGTGATGGATCAATCGATGAGTGGACAACTCTTGTCCAATGATTCTCTACTCATGGTGCACCCAAAACTAGATCTCTAGTTCATGAAGCTCACTGTGTCTGGGATATTGCTCCAATCCTTAGTTAAGTCAGACCCACCATTTGCACGAACTAGATTCCTGATTGGGTCCCTCACCGTATTCGAAATATTGAGCCCAACCCATCCTCTAATTCATAGCATCCAATGCCTAATGGACATGGTTGCATCTTCCCGGTGCAATTGAGCTACTGTAACCAGTCGAGAACAATCAACCCCGGGAAGGGCCCGCACATCCACAATGGTGGAAGACCTAGACTTAATATTTTCTTAGGAAGATTTGATTTAGATCTCATTAAACTTGACTTAATATAGTCATAACAATTATGACTAACCTAGTGGCATGGGTCAGCTCGAATTGTTAGCCACCTCTAATCAAAATTGAGTCGACACATATGGCCAGGTAAGTGAGACCGATGGGAGAGATATGCCATTAACTCGACAAGAATGTATTCGAGTCGAGTAGCTCCTAATTAAAAATCAGTCGGTCGCATCTGCCCAACTTACCTTAGACACTAAATTATCGAATCAGAACTAATTAGGTTAGCCTACAATTCAGGCTCTAACCACTGAGCCAAATTAGGTCTTAACTTGATCGGGTCACATCTAAATATGATTCGACCTTGATCCAGACTTAATCCCATTAGGCTGGTCAATTATTAGCTTTCATGATCCCACCTAACCAACTCTTGATTTGGTTTGATCAACCGCTAGACCTAATTGAGCTATCCAAGCCCGAACCCAATTTTATGAAAATATCTTAGATCTGAAATTCTCAATTTTAGACCTAACTTAATTTTATAAGCTTAATTCATTAATTAAATTTGGGTTCATAAACAAAGCATGTAAAATAAATCCTAAGGTTTCAGGATCTAAGATTTTGCAGAAAAGTAAGTTTTGATTTCTGATTAAGGATGAACACACGGCACCCCTACATGTCATATGAACACCCCATTGAATGAGAAGAGAGGGTCTTAAAATCTTACTTCATTCTTATGACCAGACGGCCATGAGGAACACCTTAATCAGAAATATAAATTTAACTACAAAACTAGTTAGATCTAAATTAACATATCACATATACAATTTAAGATCTAACTAATACATCCTTTGCATACATCTCATGTATCAAAAATCAATCTAATTAACATGCTTTCAGATCTGATACATCATATGTAATATCTAAAAAATAAGATTTAAATTAAACTATTCAAAATTAAATCTATTCTAGATAAGTTACTAGAACAATTCTACAACTAGTCTAGGCATGCAGCAAATCAATTTTATAAAAAAACTAAAATTTTATTTTCTATTTTTTAATCTAATTATAACACTTATAACATTAGAGAAATAGAGAATAAATTTAATTTAATTTATATTTTAATCTCATCACAACATAAGAGTTAAGACTATTCACGGATTCAACTAATCCTAGTCTAGTCATGCATCTTATGCATATTAGATCTTCTTAGATTTAATTTTAAATATTTTGATTTTAGATCCTATCACATCTGATATAATATCCAAAATCTTTAATATCAGATAAATAAAAATTAAAATCAGATCTAAATTAGATCTGAAATAGAGCCAATAACCTAGCTCTGATACCAGTTGAAGGAGGAAAATCGCTTTTCCTCTATAGGATCTTCTAGATTTCATCAAATTTGGGGCAGAATAATTTAAAAAAAAAATTATCCTACATATATTTTAGATCTAAGTCTCTAGATCTAATCTTTATATCTAATATTAAGTCTAAAATAAATCTAAAAGGGATGAGAAAACAAGTAATATCTCAAGGGTAATCTGATTATCCTGTAGATGATCTCTGCACAGCCCGAGGTTCTGATGTAGCCACGCAAGTGCTTGGCCTCTACTAGTATCCACTTGGATAGGATCTGGAACATCTTCTCCTCATAAATCTATACTCCAAAAATTAGATCTAAATCTGATTAGAAAGATCTTCAAAAGTCTTCCTGAAATTGGAGCAGTAGCCTGTCGAAGAAGTCTTGCAGCCTTTTGTTCCAGGCATCACCATGCCTTGGATCTTTGCCAGATGGACGTCCAACTCATTGGACGTGAAGAGAGGAGGAAGAAAAATAGGGAGGATATGGAGAAGAGAGGAGGGGGTGGCAGCTATTGGGTTTTGTGTATAAAACAACTTCTTCCTCGAAACCCTAGGCGCAGCAGGGTTTATATAGACCCTGTATGCTGCGTAGTACCACATCGTTCAACCAATCAAAAAATTCTAATAAATTTTTAAAAAATTTTGATTGGTGGAGTGATATCATCTGATCATATTAGATAAGAATCCCACCTTATCTCCAAAAGATGGCACCAACATTGGATAAGCACAAATAGAGGTGGCACCCAAGAGTTTAAATTGATCAAGACTCTCCAATCCTTATCCACTTGGGGCACCCACTTTAATCCAATTGGACTCACACCATAATCTGATTATGGCACCCAATTTGATGTGGCTTGGCTTGTGGATACTCCATAAAAATCCTCCAATGAGCCCTCTTCAGTTTAAGACCCATATATCAATTTTTGACAGTATCCTAAAATGAAATTGGCAGGTGCTAGGAATTAGCAGGTGTTGTCTTAAACTGATCTCATGAATTAAGACAAGCCTTTTCTGAGCTGGACAAGCTTCATTTAGACTGAAAGAAATCTTTCTAAGGTTCTCTGGATGAGTCAAATCATATTTGGCTCAGTAGAGATAGAAAAGATTACACGAGGAGAAAGTTAAGCTCAATCGTGTGCTAGCACGATTTCCTTGAACCTAATTGGATCTTATCCAAATCAATTGGGTTAGCCCAATTGATGACATCCAAATCCTAACCCTTGTTTGTGTGACCCAGTTAGGTTCAATTTTGTATGATAATGAGACATGTCGTTATCTCATCATCGACATCACCAAAACTCCTTTCGATGGATCAGAACTCTTCTGATTCAGACAATTAGAATGATCGATCATCAATATCATTCTAATTGCTACCAAAAATCACCAGTGACACCTAGCAGTATGTGGTGGCAACCCATCAGAATTGAAGATGAACCTCTCAGTGCAGCTTCCTGTGTGATTGAGTTCCTCTATTATGAGTCTCGACTGAATTAGGGTTAAGGTGAACTCGTCAAACCCAACATCAGTCATATGAGTTAATCGATCGATCCGAGTTCGATGTGAAACCTTAATAGAAAAATTTTTTCCATTATTTTACTCTACCATGACCATGGGCTTAAGGACTCAATCTTTCAATTATCATAGGACTACTCCTCTCATCTACCGAGGTTGATAGATCCCATCTTGGTGCAACCTAGTTCCTACAATGAATATGCTACAGCCAACATACACCTCAGGATTTCGAATGGCTAGGAGATCGAGTTGTAGTGTAGTCAAACTATAATACACTCAAGTTGAACTGTCGATGCACCTCAGGTCAAAGAACTAGACACACAACTGCAGCATCGAGCTAGTCATTGACGAGAAGATAGACTTTCTTATGACTGCTCGAAGTAGTCACGCTCAGTACTCTCATTCTCAATGAATATCTGTACTCTCGCTCTGATGTCTCCATACCATAGACTCAAGATACATCTATCCTAAGGAAGCGATTGTACACTAACCTTCCGGATCGATCACCATCCTCGTGATGATCCTATGGTCAGGAGCAGTTTATGAGTTAGTTATGTAAATTCATGCCTTAAATTTTCAACTCTTGAAAATATAAATTTACCTTCCTAGTAACTCAAAGGATATATCACAGACACAATGTACAAAATGTGATAGAAGAATAACCCTTTTATTCATTTATAGTCAAAATTATAAATTTGCCCTTAGATCTGTACAGGAATGTGTCAGCTGATCTGGCATCTAGGGTACACATCTAATATGCATCCTTGAAACCAATCATTTGATCATTACAGATATGATCACGATGTTGTCATTAGGACACCATGATTATCAATCTAATTTTAACTTTAATAAAAATTAAAAATACATAGAAAGTAGCGTGTCAGGTCGAATTCACAAAGAAGGTAGGATTTTGATTTGAAATTTTTGATTTTATAAAAAAAAATAAAATTTTGAACAAAGTAATTTAAGTCAGAAAATAAAAATTAAAAGTACAAAAAATAAATCAGATACTAAAATCTACTATTTAGATTCTAGCTTCTATTTATAATAAAAATAAATAATAAAAATTTAAAATATATAAAATAAATTGGTACTAAGATTTTTTAACTAAATCTTAGCATCTACTTGTAATAAAAATAAAAGACAAGAATTTAAAGTGCAAAAAAATAAATTTTGCATTAATTAAAATTAAAATTCAAGTATAAAAAATTTAAAAAGAATAATAAAATAAAATAAAAATAAAATTGTAACAAGGATTTGATGTTGATCAGTTCAGCCTCATCGAAAAGATGGTTGATGATCCTCCTTCTTTCGTCATACTCCATAGAGCGAACCCACTTTTCTCCTTCTTCTCTTTGGGTCCCTAAACCTCTATTTTTTTTCTCTATTTTTTTTTAAGTTTTTACTTAATTTTTCTACTCTCAAGACTTATTCTTGAACTTTCTATTTATAGGTGAATTTTTCATCTTTTTTTTTTGATAGAAAAAAGAGTCCTAAAACCCTTAGAAAACATATTTTATCCGTAAAAAATTTTCTGGCCATCAGATCAGCTTTGGACCGCTCAGATCTACCCAAAAATCATAGTTTTAATCTTTATCAATGTCAGATTCAACCACAACCATTTGATTTGGGTTCAAATTTGTTTTGGGTCATCGAATCGTGCAGTTTAACTCTTTATCAATGTCGGGAATGATGCTGGCCGTTCGATCGCATGATGGATTGAGTTTCGGCCATCAGATCATGCAAAAGCTTTCTCTTATCAATCGATAATGAACAGCAGCCATTGAATCTGAGTCAGGATGATTGTGGACTGTTGGATCGTGCAAAATCATCTCAACCCACCGTGAGCCGTGCCTGTGGATCGTGTATTATTTTTGATGGACCGCACCCTGACTCTATGGACCGAGCGATCGGTTCACCATGCACTGAAGGTTATAAAAATTATTTTTTAAGATATTTTGACTTGATTTTTGCTCTAATTTTTGCCTGAAAAATAAAAAAAATATGCATTAATTTTTTTTAAAATTTTTTATTATTTTGATGCTCAAATTACTCAATTAAATTAACATCTATTTTTTTATAAATATGTTCTAATTTTATATTTTTTAAAATTATTTATTTTTATAAGAAAATTTAATTTTTTCATGAAATTAAGTTTTTAAGAAGATGTTAGCACCATAAAATATCAAAAAATTTTAAAATAAATATAAAAATATACCACTTGTCACACCTTCCAACTTGAACTTTACTCATCCTCAAGTAAAGAAAGAATTTAGAATTAAGTACCATTTAACTTAAAATTTTAAATTTCATCAAATAATTTTTAAAAGAGCCACTGATATTCAGTAGAGCATGAGTGAGGTATATCATTGAGATATTAATACTAATCAATATGGGAGTTAAGCTAAGAATACTAAACTTTTTTTGAATTTTTTTTAAATTATTTCTATCTTTATCTTCAAATCATTAACCTTCATACGGACAAATATATTGTTACTTCCATCCTTCATTTATTGATTAATTTTTTTTTTTAATGTTGTACTGTTATTGAGTGTCTTAACTTATTAAGCTTTCTATTTGACTCATGTAGCAAATTTTCAATCAATGACTTTCAAATCAGATGGTTTTAGGGTACTAGGTATAGAATACCCCTTGGACCTACTTGCTCAAATCAAACAGGCTATGAGTTAAAACTAGCTTTACAATAAAGTTTCTTTGTCCTTCATATCTTTTGATGTGAAACTCAATGCTTGCTTAAGTAAAGAGGCCCGGTTACTCAGCATGAAGTACTTAAATTTTTTTTTTAATATATATATGAAGAAAAATGTATAGTTACTCTACACAAGCCCATAAGAAGTAAACTCTTCTTTGATGTTGGTGTAAAAAAAATTTAGAAATACTCAAAAAAAATTGTTTAAGTTCTAAACTTAATTTTTTATTAAGTTTTCTTAATACTTGATCCCTCAATATCTCACAAACTCTCTGGTTTATGCATCAATTTTCTTTTAAAAATACTTGGTTTAATTTGATTCTTAAGTGTAATCAGGTGCTTAAATGCTAAATACTAACTTACTTGAAGATTTTAAAAATTTAAAAATTTTTATTATTCTCCCTCCAAACTTAATCGATATTGTCCTCAATGGAGTAGGAAAATGAAGGATACATGCAAAGAGAAAGAAAAAGAAGAGATGCCACCTGATTTAGAAGTCTTTTCAAAATTGGTTCTCCCCCAACTTGATCATATTATCTTCAGATCTCTATAAAAGACACTAAGTAAAACTCGATTAACCTAAACAAAATACAAAAGATAACAAAAACTAAAAATTAAAAACTGAATTTTCTCCCAGGAAGTGCTAAGTTTATCGTCTTCAGCCAGACCATCCGATTCTTTCTCACTTACCCCTATCCTATGTCGAATATTGGATTGACAAATTCAAATGATTTTAGATTGCTAATCTCAAGAAGATGGCCAATCTTCAAAAAATATTTTATATCCTTCTTCTTATTTTAAAAAGATAATTCATAAACCCATTCATAGACCCTTGTTTGTTGAGAATTTCTCCTATTTGTTCTTCTAAAATGCTCATGAACTGAGTTTTTAGGTTAAGAGTTGAGTTCGATGCAATGGGTGCTAAAAGGATGCCACTTGATTCTAAACATGCATTCTTAGATGTGATCAAAGATGACTTCAGTTCTGAAGGAGGTGATGATTCCAGAGAAGAAGGACCAGTTTCTAAGGCTGAAGGGAATGAGATTTTTGGTGAATATAACTCGGGTAACTCATCTGCTCTCTTCTTTTTTTTGTTCTTTTCACTCAGATCAATAATAATTTTAAGCTCAAGTTCTTCTATTGGGTTAGCCTCAATATTAACATCCTCTTCTAAATTCACACTTTGGCTAGCATCAGTACTAGTCTCTTTCACCTGATCTTGATATGAGTCCTTAAGAATCTGATGCGTAGTCATTGATAGCACCAAAAATAACTCTACTCACTACGTAGATAGGATGAGTCGAGATCGTATCCTCAGGGACCTTGGGGTAAGTTGAGATTGTAAAATAAAAGAAAGAAGCATTGTTTTGATTTAGAAAATAAATTATCTTAAAATTGATGTAATTAAAAAATAAAGAGCTCGGGAGTTTTGAATTAATTTTGCACTAGTAAAGTTGTATCTCTTTTTTTTAATTAAATTGATATGATTAATCTTATAAAAATATCTATCTTTCCTCGGTACACCCCATACCCGTAGATCATGGTATGTCTCCAGAAAGTACTAAATAAACAACTCTTCTTTCCTCGGCACGCTCCGTACCCGTAGATCACGGCGCATCTCCGAAAAGTAAAAGTTGGTCCTAATATTAATCTAACAGGAAAGCATAAATAAAGCATATGAAAGAGAGCAAATAAAGAACTCATGATGATTTAAATAAAAAGCATAATCTTTATTACATATAAAGAAATACAAGAAAGTTTAGAACAATAAATCCACTCTGTGTCGTTACAAATTTCTTCTCCACTCTTGAGACTGCTAGCCTAGCTGCTCATGGAGTAGTCCCTTTCTCTTCCTCTATGCAAGGCTCTAGAAGAATTTCTGGGATGATCCTCAAATGAGAGTACAAGAGCCTTTTTATAGGTGTTAGGAGGGAGGAGTTTTACATGATTTTTTGATGTGGGACTAAAGAAAATACTAAGGACTAAAAGATGGATGGATGAGATGGAAAGATCACAAGCAGATAAAGAAAATACAAATTCTTCCTCTTGAAGTATTTCCAAGTATTATATTTTTTTTCTTTAATTTTCAGATCCATCTGCCATCCGTCTGTTCACCAGCACAACTCTCTGTGAACCCGCCATGCCGCGTGCCCGCGCCCGCGCCCACCGCGCGCCCCCTGTTAGGCTTTTTGATTACAAAAAGAAACTTTTGTTTCTTTAAAATAATACCTATATCTTTTTTGGGTTCCTTGCATAGTATCTTCATTTTCTATAATACCGTATGCATCCTTCTTTTATTTTAATTTTTTTTTTAAGTCCAATTTTCTTCAAACTTGAGTCTTTTTGATCTGTGAATCGGACTCTTTGTATCGACGATCTCTTTCCTATAAAATATAAAAAGAAGCATCAAATTCTTAATAAATAAAATAAATTAAATATAATTTTTTACTTTAAATGACTTAAATTAAGTGTTTATCATACTCCCCAACTTGAATTTTGCTCGTCCTCGAGTAAAATAGATATACCAGCATTATGTACCGACTCGATCTTGAATCAAAAGTTAGGTTAGGCATCCCAAAAGGTAGATGATACCTGGTCAGACCATTAAAGAGATACTTTATTGGATTATCAATTTGATCTAATTAGTGGCTGAGTATTAACTAAAGAAATTTCAAGAATTTTTCTTTCACCAACTCCCCACTTTACTCTTTAAATCCTCTAACTTAATGTGAGAGAGGTTTATTATCTTCTTGTAATTTAGTCCCCTTATTATCCGCTATTTTTTTTTTTTAACATTGCCCACCTTTTTACGTGAACCACAATGCTTACTTAGGCGAAGGGGTCCGGTTACTCAGTAGGAAATCAATGTATTTTTTTTTTAAATAAATTTTAAGGAAAATTTTTACGTACTTTGACCTTTCCACCTAATCTCTCATGAAGCAGATTCTTTATTGAGATCAGTACGAAGAGGATTATAGAATCACTCCTAAAATTTGATCTAGTCTAAACCCTACCATTCATTGGGTTTTCTTAATAATTTATTCCTCAGTATCTCTAAAATTATCTTGACCGTTAATTATTCATTGATTAGGATGCCTAATTGACTCTTAATCAAAATAAAATTTGGATACAAAAACTAATTATTTCTGACCATACTCGAGGATTTGATTAATTTTCTTCCCCTCCAACTTAATCTACATTGTCCTCAATGAAGTGGAAAGCAAAGAAAATAAAAGGGGAGAGTGCACCTGGGATAATTTTACTTCGAAAGTTGAAGATAGCTTCATTGATTAATAGGCTCTTGTTCTAAATTTCTGCAGCTGCAGTAAAGTAAAAAAAAATATGAAATCGTTGAGTTGCCTCCCAACAAGTGCTAAGTTTTACGTCTTCAGCCAGACGTCAAGTTTATTATTCATTATAAAGTGGATCACACAGGTAGATGGTGTTGATTTGTTCTTTATGTGCAATTTTATCTACATATGGCTTTAGACGTTGGCCGTTTACCTTAAATGTATTGCCATTCCGGGGGTCATGAATTTCAATTGCTTCATGTGGAAATATTTGTGTGACAATGAAAGGTCCATCCCATCGGGGTCGAAGTTTATCGAGAAAAAGGCATAGGAATTGAAAAGCCATACCTTTTGATTTAGCTCAAATGATTTTCTAGAGATATATTTGTCATGAAATACTTTGGTTCGAGCCTTGTAAATTCGTAAACTCTCGTATGCATCGTTGCGAAGTTCTTCCAGTTCATTGATTTACAACCTTCGATTAGAACCTGCATTCTTTATGTTAAAATTAAACATTCATATGGCCCAGAGTGCACGATGTTCTACTTCAACCGACAGATGGCAAGCTTTGCCATAAACTAGTCAGTAGGGTGACATACCGATAGGGATTTTAAAAGCTATACGGTAAGCCCATAATGCATCATCTAAGCGAAGAGACCAATCCTTTCTATCGGGCCTTACCGTCTTTTCTAGGATATGTTTAATCTCCCTATTTGACACCTCTACCTGACCATTAGTTTGGGCGTGATATGGTGTGGCCACTTTGTGTGTAATATTATATTTTTTCATAAGTGCTTCAAAATATTATTCGTAAAATGAGTCCCCCTGTTACTAATGATCACCCTTGAGAAGCCAAATCGACTAATGATGTTTCGTTGGATAAAACTAGTTACAACTTTATTATCATTAGTCTGTGTAGCTATTGCCTCCACCCATTTTAACACGTAATCAACTGCCACCAAAATATATTCGAATCCAAATGAGGCTGGAAAAGGTCCCATGAAATCAATCCTCCAAACATCAAAGATTTCTACTACTAAAATGGGGCTCAGTGGCATCATATCCTTCTTGGATAAATTTTCTATTTGCTGACATTGCAGACAACTTCGGCCAAATTCATATGCATCCTTGAAAAGCATTGGCCAATAAAACCCACTCTGCAGCACTTTTGCTGTAGTTTTTCTTCCACTAAAATGTCCCCCACATGCCGAAGAATGACAAAAAGTGAGAATGCTTTGAAATTCACTCTCGGAGACACAACGGCGAATAACTTGATCAGGATAGTACTTGAATAGTTCAAGTTTCTCTCAGAAATAATGTTTAATTTATGAGAAGAATCGATCCTTTTCTTGTTTTGTCCAGTGAGAAGGTACTTGTCCTGTTGACAAGTAATTGACAAAATGGGCAAACCATGGAGGATGGCTAGAGGAGATTGCGAAAAGTTGTTCGTCAGAAAATTTTTCTTTGACCTCATCTATGCCTATCGTGTGTTCAACTAAGATCCTGGAGATGTGATCAGCTACCACATTCTCGGAACCCTTCTTATCTCGAATTTTCAGATCAAATTCTTGTAAAAGAAGGATCCATATGATCAAATACGGTTTAGTATCTTTCTTTGAGAGGAGATGTTTCAAAGCCACATGATCAGAGTAAACTAGAACCTTAGATCCTAACAGATATGAGTGAAATTTTTCAAGGGCGAACACTACTGCTAGTAGCTCTTTTTCTGTTGTGGTGTAGTTTAATTGGGCATCGAAAAGAGTCTTGCTAGCATAATAGATCACATGTGACTCCTTATTGATTTTTTGGCCTAAGACGGCACCTATTGCAAAGTCAGAGGCATCACACATAATCTCAAATGGAATGGACCAGTCAGGGGGTTTTATTATGGATGTTGTTGTCAGGGCTGTTCGTAATGTGTTGAATACTTTCAAACAGTCTTTGTCAAAGACAAATGGTGTGTCCTTGGTCAACAGATTGCACAGGGGTCTTGAAATCTTGCTAAAGTCTTTGATGAAGCGTCTATAAAATCCGGCATGACCTAAGAAGGATCGTATTTGTCGGACCGAAGTAGGGGGTGGTAGTTTTGAAATGACCTCAACTTTGGCTTTATCTACCTCGATCCCTCTTTCAGAAATAATATGTCCTAATACAATTCCTTTCCGCATCATGAAATGGCTCTTTTTCTAACTTAGGACGAGATTTGTTTCCATACACCATTTAAGAACTTTGAAAAGATTATGGAGACAATCCTCAAAGGTGGTTCCAAACACAGAAAAATCATCCATAAAAACTTCAAGATATTTGTCCACCATATCCAAAAAAATGACCAGTATGCACTGTTGAAATGTAGCGGGTGCATTGCATAGCCCGAATGGCATACGCCGAAAAGCGAAGGTGCCATAAGGGCAGGTGAAGGTAGTCTTTTCTTGGTCATTCGAAAATACAGGTACTTGATTGTACCCTGAATAACTATCAAGAAAATAGAAAAAACTTTGTCCTACTAACCGTTCTAAGATTTGGTCGATGAAGGGCAATGAAAAATGGTCCTTCCTAGTAACGGTATTTAGTTTTCTATAATCTATGCATACTCACCATCCAGATGATATGCGAGTGGGAAGTGGTTCACCTTCTTCGTTCTCAACCACAGTAATACCTGATTTCTTAGGTACTACTTGAGTGGGACTGACCCATTTACTATCGGATATGGGGTAGATGATTCCAGCATCTAACCACTTTACCACCTCTTTCTTTACTACTTCACACATGTTTGGGTTCAATCTCCTCTGCATATCTCGATGGGGTTTGGCATTTGCCTCAAAATGAATATGGTGCATGCAAATGGAGGGGTCAATTTCTTTTAAATCGGCAATGGACCAACCGATAGCCTCTTTGTGTTCCTTTAGAATACCAACCAATTGTGCTTCCTGATTAGGGGTCAAGTCTGATGCAATGATTGTCGGGAGGGTGTCATTGGGTCCTAGAAATACATACTTGAGCGTAGCAGGAAGGGGTTTCAATTCTAACGTAGGTGGTGATTCTAAAGATGGGATTATTGGTGTACTGACTAATGTGGGCAATGGCTCATACTTGATTGTCTATGGAGGAGTGGTTTTATCGTGTGGTGTATCCAACAAGGTGTTAACTTTTTTCATATATCCTTTAAAGTCATACACTCCAAAGTGAGCCAAGCAAGTATCTAAGGGGTCTGGTGCTAGAATTATGGGTGTTGCATCTTCTATAATATCTTCTAGTGCATCTACTTCGAAGCAACTATCCATTGATGATCCTTGGGAAGCACTAAACACATTCAGTCTCACTTTCTTATTCCCAAACGATACATCCATGACTCTTGTCCTACAATTAATGCATGCATTTGCCGTAGCTAGGAAAGGTCATCCTAAGATAATGGGAATTTATCTTGGGTTGCCACTTAGTTCCATGTCGAGAACCAGAAAATCAACTGGAAAGTAAAACTCATCTACCTTGACCAAGACATCCTCAAGCATTCTACATGGTTCCTTAATTGATCTGTCGGCTAATTGCAGTGTGACGGATGTGGATTTCAGTTCTCCGAATCTAAAAAGTTCATACACCGAACTAGATAAAAGATTCACGCTTGTCCCTAAGTCCAGAAGAGCTTTTTCAATGTGATAATCTCCTATAACACAGGAAATGATGGGGGCTCCTGGGTCCTTAAGCTTTGGAGGAGTGGCATGCTGGAAGACAGAACTAGCTTGTTCAGTGAGGTGTACTTTCTTTAGAATTTGTGATCTAGATTTATATTTTTGGGTGCACAAATCCTTCAAAAATTTGGCATAAGCAGGGACCTGTTTGATTGCGTCTAAAAGGGGAAGATTAATTTGGACTTGCTTAAATAATTCCAACATCTCGTCGAGTTTTCCTCCCTTCTTATCTGCAGGAATAGGGCTTTTCAGGGCATCCAAAAATGAGGCTTTAGGCAAGTAAGATGATTTCGGTACAGTTGGTTCATTCTTTATTTTAAGATCCTTCTTGTTCTTGAGTGATTTGGCTTCGGTTAGAGATTTAGGATCGGTCTCATTGGTTTTACTAGTGTGTTTAATGACCTTCCCACTTCTCAGAGTCATGATTGATTTAGCGTGTTCAGAAAAAGCTTCTGGAGTATTAGAGCTCTCAATCACAAATTACCCTCTTGGGTTGCTCTCGGATTGGCTAGGTAATTTTTCTCCTTCCCTCATACTGAATGCAGTCGCTAGTTGACCTATTTGGATCTCTAGCTTAGCAATAGATTGTGTGTGGGAGTTAAGGGTCTGAGTGTTGACTTCTAATCGTTCTAGTGCTTTCAGAATTTTTTTCTCAAAAGCTGAGCTTTGACCAGTTGTAGACAGTTGAGGAGCATTTTGAAATTGATGGTATGGTCCATGCCTATATGTTGGGTCCTGATATTGAGGTCGAGGTGCGGCAGGGCCAACCACTGATTGTGGTCTCCAGAAAAAATTTGGATGGTTTCTCCAACCAGGGTTATAAGTGTTCGAATATGGATCGTTTCCTGATCTGCGAGCTTGTTGGACTTGAGCTTGCTGAACCTGCTCATGCACAAACTCAGGAAATTGAGGTGCGGCTGGGCATTCACTAACAAAATAGTTCGGACTTACACACAATGCACAAACTTCTTGGATTGGGTTAGGTGGAATCGGAGATTGTCCAGTATTTAGAAGATGGTCTAATTTTTGGGACAGTTCATCTACCTTACTGTGGATATCCATGACGTTTCCAATATGATAAATTCTACTTCTTTTTTGTTGAAGCATGGGTTGTTCTCTAGAGGTGGCAGACATATGATGTAGGAAATTCTCTCTAAGTGTTTCAAAGAGCTGCCAGGCTTCATCCTCACTCTTTAGCATGAATGTCCCACCACATGATGCATCAACCATTTGTTGGTGTTTCTTTGATAGACCATCATAAAAACACTGACAAAATTGCTATTTAGGGACAGCATGGTGTGGACATTTACGAATGAGGTCCCTTAACCTTTCCCATGTCTCATGAAAAAGTTCACCCTCTAATTGGGAAAAACTAGTGATACTTTTCTAATTTGATTTGTTTTTCCAATTAGAAAGTATTTCTTGAGATATTCTCTCTGAAGATGTTCCCAAGTTGAAATGGTTATAGAGTCTAAGGAGTTTAACCAATGCTTGGCTTTGTCCTTAAGTGAGAAAGGGAACAGTTTCAACCTAAGGACATCATCGGAGAAGTTTTGGATTTTTACTGTGGAACAAATTTCAAGAAATTCATCCAAGTGTTTGTATGGGTCCTCGTTACTAAGTCCATAGAATGATGGCAACATTTGAATAATGCTAGACTTAATCTCATATTGGGTAGCTTCTACTGGAGGTGCTTGAATGCATGGAGTGTAGGTATACAAGGATGGAGTGAAATATTCTCTCAATGAGTGTGGAGGATTAGCCTCACCAGGTGCAGCCATGTTTCTAACTCGGATAGTCCTAAGAGTCTTTTCTAATTCTTCGTCTAATGGTTGCAAGTCGGGTTTTAGAGATCGTTGACCTAACATGCAACTAAAAGGTCTATGTAGGACTATCCTAGTCTGTTAAGGATTACTTTTTTTTATTTTTATTTTTTTATTAAGAGGAGAAGAGAAGAGAGAAAAGAGTTCTAAAGAAGAGATCCTAAGAAGTCCTAAAACTAATAGAAGAATTAGTTGTGGTTAGATTTTAATTACAATCAAGTTAGCATGCAGTGGACTCTCTATACTAAAGTTACCCTAGTTCTAGACAGCTCCTAACTGTAGTTAGCCTTCAAGCCCTCCAAGTCGGAGCTTGACCAACCAACTGGCCAGATAAGTGTAAGGTTGGTGGGAGTCCCCCCGTTGCTTTCCTTAGACACCAATTAAATTGGCCAGGTCAGCGAACGGAACCAATTAAAAATCACTTTTCTTTGGGTCCAGTCGTCCCGTAAACCACTTGCCTAGACACCAGCTAGCTGACCAAGTCTAACCTGGTTCAACTCTCAGGGTCACTTGTCCTAATGAGCTTGAAATCTTTAGGGGTCAACGTCTAATTAATTTTAGATTAAGGTCTAGGTTATACAAATGTAAGGGAGTGATTTGTGGGCCAAGGAAGGGTGATCAAATCTCCACCTTATCTTAGTTAATGGGTTGCGCCCTTAAAGTTAATTATGGATATGCAATGCAAAGAAACAAGGTGTCCAATCAAGTTAAAAATTTTTATATTTGAGGTTATGCTATTTTAGTTAAGTGTTATGAAATGTCAGTGGTTTTTTTTTTTAGTTCAATCGTGCCAAGGTTCCCGGCAATGGTGCCAAATTTTGATGCATAGTCATTGATAGCACCAAAAATAACTCTACTCACTACGTAGGTAGGATGAGTCGAGATCGTATCCTCAGGGACCTTGGGCTAAGTTGAGATTGCAAAATAAAAGAGAGAAGCATTGTTTTGATTTAGAAAATAAATTATCTTAAAATTGATGTAATTAGAAAATAAAGAGCTCGGAAGTTTTGAATTAATTTTGCACTAGTAGAGTTGTATCTCTTTTTTTTTAATTAAATAGATGTGATTAATCTTAGAAAAAATACCTATCTTTCTTTGGCACACCCCGTACCCGTAGATCATGGCGCATCTCCGGAAAGTACTAGGTAAACAACTCTTCTTTTCTCGACACGTCCCGTACCCGTAGATCACGATGCATCTCTGAAAAGTAAAAGTTGGTCCTAATATTAATCTAACAGGAAAGCATAAATAAAAGCATATGAAAGAGAGCAAATAAAGAACTCATGACGATTTAAATAAAAAGTATAATCTTTATTACATATAAAGAAATATAAGAAAGTTTAGAATAATAAACCCACTCTGTGTCGTTACAAAATTTCTTCTCCACTCCCGAGACTGCTAGCCTAGCTGCTCATGGAGTAGTCCCTTTCTCTTCCTCTATGCAAGGCTCTAGAAGGATTTCTGGGATCATCCTCAAATGGGAGTACAAGAGCCTTTTTATAGGTGTTAGGAGTGAGGAGTTTTACATGATTTTCAGATGTGGGACTAAAGAAAATACTAAGAACTAAAAGATGGATGGTTGAGATGGAAAGATCACAAGCAGATAAAGAAAATACAAATTCTTCCTCTTGAAATATTTCCAAGTATTATATTTTTTCCTTTAATTTTCAGATCCATCTGCTATCATGAGCGTCCATCTGTTCGCCACTGTGTCCGCCAGCACAAACTCCCCGCGAACCTGCCATGCCGCGAACCCGCCATGCCGCGCGCCCACACCCGCGTGCCCGCACTGCCGCACGCCCGTGCTGCTGCGCGCCCGCACTGCCGCACGCCCGCACTGCCGCACGCCCGTTAGCTATTAGGCTTTTTGATTACAAAAAGAAACTTTTGTTTTTTTAAAATGATGCCTATATCCTTTTTGGATTTCTTGCATAGTATCTTCATTTTCTATAATACCGTATTCATCCTTCTTTTATTTTAATTTTATTTTAAGTTCAATTTTCTTCAAACTTGAGTCTTTTTGATCTGCAAATCGGACTCTTTGTATCGGCGATCCCTTTCCTGTAAAACATAAAAAGAAGCATCAAATTCTTAATAAATAAAATAAATTAAATATAATTTTCTACTTTAAATGACTTAATTAAGTGTTTATCAATTAAATTGCTCAATAAATTTTCATCATTTTGATACTTAAAATTACTCAATTAAATTGACATCTATTTTTCATAAATATACTCTAATTTTATATTTTTTTAAAATTATCTATTTTTATAAAAAATTTAAATTATTTATGAAATTAAATTTTTTAGAAGATGTTAGCATCATAAATTATCAAAAATATCTGCAATAAATATAAAAATATGTCACTTATCAGCTCTCAATTAAAAATTACTTGATCAAATCTGTCAAACAAATCTATCAAACTTACCTTAGACACCAACTAGTTAATTAGTTTCGATTTGGTCCATCAGAAAATTTGGACTCAACCACGGAGCTATGATCATGGTCCATTTATTAGGATCAAATATATGAACTTGATCAAACTTCAACTATTGAGATTGATTTAGAAAAATTATGACTTAATCAAACTTTAAATCCTTACCTAATTAGCAATGAAACCAGAGATCAAATCTCTAAAAATCTGAAACAATCCTTCGCAGAGGTCTGGATGTCCAGATCCTCTACTTTGCATATGCACGAAATGCTGCAGAAAAATAGGATGAACTCTGATCAAATCACCTTCACAACCCAATCAAATGAGAAAGGAGATGTGCTGGTGTGACACCTCACACCAGCAAGGAGAACATCCACAAGAGGGCCCACGACAAGAGAGAAGAGGCGGCACCAAAGGGGAGAGACCAAAGAGAAGAAGGAAGGGCCTCTCTCTTCTCACGCCTCTCTCTCTCTTTCTCTCTTCTCTCAATCTGATTTATTTTCTGTGCATCCATAGGTAGGGACCCTCTCTATTTATTAATGAATCCTATGACCCGATAAGTATAGGACTCCTAACTCAAACATGCTTTGAATCAGTCCAATACTCATGAAAGAAGGATTCCTACATGAGATAGTATTGCCATCACATATGACAACTATATTGCACCCAATCCCTCACCCACATGGGATGCCCATAATAAGGAAGCTTTTAGGTGTTGGTCAGCCCACAAGAGAGGAGAATCCTAATGCAAGAAGGATTTCTCTTATCTTATCCAAAACGAGTCTGATTCGAATTCAATTCGAAGCTGGTTCGAAATAATTTTGAAAGGCTGTTAATCTCAAACTCTTTAGAATTTTTGTACCAAATCTAACTTAAAATTTTGAATCTAATTAAATCTAATTAATTTAGATCTAATTTAAAATTAATCAGTACTTAAATTTAATTTTTTATATACTCCATAGATCATAGATCAAAAACTGTTAATCTCCGAGATCGAATCTGAATCTCATGTATAGTGCTAGTTAGACATAGTCAACTCTTCAATTTCGTTTGATGCATAATTTAATTCTCAATCAAGTTAGCTTATATGTTCAATCAAGTTAAGTACTTTCAAATTAGACACATAGACATAGGCCAATACTTTTCTACAGTGTCTGATTTATGTGTGTGACTCTATAGGTTCAAACACTAAGTTGGTAGCACAGAAACTAATTTTTGCACTAATCGAGATATCATCTAGTAATAATTTTTGATATTTAGATAGGTCAAATTATCATAAAAAAATATTTTAGAATCCATACATATAGTTACCAAATAATTTATCTTTTTGACCCTGAATGCTCTAGGAAGGTCTCAGATTAACTATCAATCGAGATTGCTTCATCTACATTGTATTTCAATCTTTCAAATTCATCTCATGGATTATCCTGACCAAGGCTTTACTAAATTGAAATACAGTGATACATCAACTCTAATAATCCAGAGAGGTCAATCCCATCTTGATCCACACACAGACTTCGTAAGTACTTGACTGTACCCATTAGCCTTCCGTCACTGCATTAAAAATCTAGATAGTCTGATACCAAAGCATAGTGAGTTGTTTGCAAGTCACTATGGTGATCTCAGATCTGAAGGATACTTATATCTATGTGCTTCACAAGTAGCTTTTGACAGCAAAACACTTAGCAGGTGAGTCACTTGTTCAGTGATGATGTACTCCTACATTTCACCTGTATGTCATACCAGTATCACCATACTCTTTGGTTAGGAGGACAACCAACCTATATGGCACATAACGATCTCCACTCGATGAACGTCATCATCCTATAATAACGTATCATTTGATCGTAAATATATTTAAGAACTATACGATAAATCCTCTCTTTATCGTGCACTAACATAGTTCTAAGGACTTCATCACAGCATAAGAGTTCAAGAAAGATGTAACTTTATGATAAAAAATATTAAAATAATTATTATTCATTTATCAATAATTCATATACAAAGATGAATTTAATCATCATACGATTGATTTTAAGATACAATTCCCAACATCGGCTAGTGCTATGCTAGTGGGTGGTGGCTAGTGGAGGTGGAGTTCTTCCTTGACTAGTGGGGGGACTGTTTGTTCTCTATTGTTTGAGCCTTTGGATTTGTATGAAAAGGGGGTGGATTCCATTGTGCCAACTGGGGCTCATGAATTGGGGACAGCTGGGCTGGCCCATTTGGGGTTTGTGGAGCATGCTGTGGTTAAGGCCCAGGTTAAGGCTATGTTGGGGGCTAATGTTGAAGTGCCTTCAGTGGTCTGACTTATAGAGAGCAAGGTCGACCCTCAGAGCCATGTTGGAGGGCTTGGGGTGTACCTACATCAGATGATCCCCACTCATGAGGATCTTATTTTGAATGTTTGAGGGGCTGAAAAGCTCTCATTTACCTTTACTTTTAGGATGTTGATGCAATAGCAACGACCGAACTTATGCCTATTGGTTGAGACTTGTTTGGTAGGAAGGAGTCTTGAAAGGGCTCCGCATTGCTTTCCAACATCTTGGAGTTTCTATGCCATTGAGTCGTGCAATCTTGCAGGTGGGATTATTATTGAATGGAGACATGGGGTTGCCAACATTGATGTTATACACAATTGTAACCAACAGGTTGTAGCAATTATTTTTGACATTAATGAAACTTTTTGGATGTTATTTGGTGTCTATGCTAGCATGACTATAGGCAGAGAAGGGTATTGTGGGATGAGGTCATCAGGTTGATTGATTAATATTTGCCCTCTCTGATGGAGGGAAACTTCAACTGCATTGATGGCCCAGAGGAGAGGAGATGTGGTAGGAGTTTTTCTAACAGCATTGAGTCTAGAGAGTTTTGGGAGTTCATCTTGAGGAATGGATTGATTGACTTGGACTTTGAAGGTCCTAGAGTCACTTGATGCAACAATCACCAAGAGAGAGCTAGAGTTTGGGAGCATATTGATAAGGCATTTGCTACCGGTTCTTAGCTTTAGCACTTTTGTATTTACCAGGTTTGCGACCTATTGAGGATCGCCTCCGATCACAGCCCAGTTCTGCTATCCATCGACTTAGATCTCTCATATCAGAGTCCCTTCTGGTTCAAAAAATTTTGATTGTCCTATCCTCATTCGTGGGACATTGTGTAGGATGTTTAGAGGCTTCTGGTGTGAGGGGATGCCATTTATCGATTATCCATAGACTTGAGTTGATGAGGTGCAGATTGTTGAGGTGGGAGACATTTTTAGGAAGCTTGAGAAGGTTGAGGCCTCCATTTTGGAGTTGCAGATGAAGGATGATATGATAGAGGCCTCTCTGCAGATGACCTAAGTAGTGCTCGGACCAGCCTTCTACTATATCACTCCTTGTTGTGGCAGTAGGAGTTGCTATGGTGGTAGAAGTCTAGGGTTCAATGGTTGAGGAAGGGGGATAGAAATACTAGATTCTTTAATTAAGTGACAAAGGAACCAGATCAAGATGTTAAGGAGTGTTGGGGGTCAGCGGATTGACAATAAGGAGGGGATCAGGCAAGAGGTCCTCAATTTTTTTGATCCAGGTGGTCTACAGACCTGGGTGGTCGAGAGTCATTTTTGTGCCCAGCTCCTGTTAGTCTAGTTTTGGATGAGGAGAATTCAACTATGATTAGTCTAGTGTCTAGGGAAAAGATTTGAAGGGCAATTTGGGCTTTGATAAAGGATAAAACCCCTAGGCCTGATGGATTTGCTCTCTTATTCTTCAGATGCTACTAGTTCATTGTTCGCAATGATGTGGTGAAGGCTATTCATCTGTTCTTTGCCATAGGACTCATACCTGTAGCTTGGAAGTAGACTTTCATTGTTGTCCTTCCAAAGAGATCAGATGCATTAGAGTCTAGTCACTTTAGGCCTATCTACCTGTGCATTATTCGTTATAAGGTTTGCACCAAGATTATGGTGGGTAGGATGAAGCCTGTTCTTCTTCAACTGATTAGTCTAGAGCAAGGTGCCTTTGTTGGAGGGTATAGTATCTCCGACAATATGTTCATCATATAGGAGCTTATGCATGATCTTCTCAGAGCCCCTAGCTGCTAGTATCTTATGGCCATTAAGCTTGATATGGAGCATGCTTATGATTGGATGTATTGAAACTTTCTCTATCAGGCTCTAAAGAGCTTCAGGTTCCACACACATTGGATCAACTGGATCAAGGGGTGCGTGCATGCTCTTTTTTTTGCCATCCTAATCAACAGCACTCCAATGAATTTTTTTCACTCCACCATCGGCCTTCACCAAGATTGCCCCTTATCCTTATATCTATTCATTATTTGTGCTGATGCACTCTCCAGAGCCTTGTGAGCGACACCCCTTGATCGTGCTATCAAGCTATATGTGCTGGCACCAGGGGTCCAGTTGATTTTGTATTTGCTTTTTTGCGGATGATTGTCTCCTGCTCTGTCAAGCTACAACTTAGAATACTATGGTTCTTCGCAGGATATTGGAGAATTATTATGCTGACTTCGATCAAATGGTGAATCTCCTGAAGACTTCAATTCACTTTAGTTGGAAGACTAAGGCCCAGCATAGGCAGGCGATTGAAAGCTATTAGGCATCATAGAGCATGTCGGGGCCCTTCACTACTTTGGGGTTCCTATCATGGGGTGGAGGCTGCGGACGTCTAATTGCTTGGAGAAGGAGACTGTGATTAGTTAGGGAGCATCTTGAGGGCTGGCAGTCCATGGCTCTCTCAATGATGGCCAGGATTACTTTGGTGAGATTGGTACTCTATACTATCCCGATCTACTTACTGTCTGATACTGTGTTGGCAAGATTTTTTCTCTTAAAGTTCGAGCAGCTTTTCAGAAATTTCTTATAGGACTCACATGGCGGAGAACGGGGTGCACATCTTTTGGCATGGGATGTTGTGTGTTAGCTGGTCAGTGAGTGACGATGGGGATCCATTCCTTATTGATTCGGTAGGAGCAATTTTTGATTCAACTTGATAGCCTTTGAAGTTCAATGATGCAAATCAGGTATGGCCATAGGCCTCTTGAAGGGGTTGCCTATTTCGATCGGAGGTGTTTCTTCTTACAGAAGGAGAATTGCTCTTGCTTCCTTGACATGATGGCTCAAACCAGTTGGATTGTGCATGACAAGCGGTCAATTGATGTTGTTCGGAACCAGTGGATGGCCAATATTCTGCTCTCTCATTGGTCTACCTTCATTAGCATGGAGGTGGGTGACACTCTGCAGATCCATGATTTGCTTTTGCTAGAAGAGAGGAGATGGAATGAATAGGTGGTGATTAGCTTTTTGGTGGATAGTTGGCTGATAGGATTTTGTCCAAGGTAATTTTCTTACTCTAGGATTCGGATGTTAAGATTTGGTGGTCCTCGTGGATGTCCAGAATGATGGTCAAGGACCTTTATGATCTTTATAGGGAAGAGCTGGTCAGGAGGTTAAATGGTGCTTAGATTTAAAGACTGGGCATTCATCCGAGAGTCTATTTGTTTATCTAGAAGGTTATTTGGAGTCGGCTTTCGGCTAGTGCTCTACTGAGGGCCCATGAAATGGATATCCCTACTGTGTGTCCGTCTTATTGGATGGATGTTGCCCAGCTATGCAACCCAAGAGGGGGGGTGAATTGGGTTTCTAAAAATTTAGACTTAATTTATAACATATGATGAACAAGATAAAGATTTTAATTCAATATTAATTACCTGAAGCTGAATTGCAAAGATATAATAAAGAAATAAGGTAAAGCGATAAAGCACACCACAAACACAAGGATTTATAGTGGTTCGGTGCCAACCTTGCACCTACATCCACTCCCCAAGCACCTACTTGAGAATTTCAATCCACTATACTTTGTATTCAACCCGAATACAAAATGTCGGAAACTCCGACACTAGCTATCCCAAGCTAGATCACTTATTTCTCGGGTACAAGTAAACCCAAAACACTCCGATTTCAGGTTCGGATCAACCCTTCCTTGTTTTGGAAATCCTCCAAAATCAAGAACAAAAAAAACTCACAAAGAGTTAGAAAATTTTGAGCACAGATTAATACAATAACAGCTCCTTTAAATGAGCGAATATAACAATAAAAACTTTACTCAAATGAAGAACCCTTTTCGGATTTTCTCAAGTGGATGAACGCTTGAACGAATGCTTGAGAAGAGGTTGATTGTTGATTGAAGATCTCTTGAAAGCTTTGAAAGATCTCTAGATCAAGTTGAACAATAGGCTTGAAAGATCCTCTTGAATGCTCTTGCTTTTCTCTTTCACAATCTCTCTTGTATATTGTGGATCCTCTCTCTTTTTCTTTTTGGATATTTCGTTGATCTCAGGCTTTTTTGTGCAGATTTCGGATCCTCTCTTCTATTTTTCTCTTTTTGATTTCACATTTGATCTGCTATTTAATCTGCAATTTCTTTCACCATTTAAAGCATTTTATTGCATTAGGAGCAAGAGAAAATAATTTAGGCAGATAAAGAGCCGTTAGAGCAATTTTAGGAAGCATAAAAGGCAATTAAAACGGGCAAAAAAATAGCCGTTGCTGATATTTTCCGTCGCAGGGGTCGACTCATGAGTCGACTCATGCTTCAGGGGTCGACTCATGAGTCGACCTCTGTTGCAAAAACCAGAGAATGCGTTTCTGAAAATTTTGGCTCAAATCAGCAGGGGTCGACTCATGAGTCGACTCATGCCTTGTGGGTCGACTCATGAGTCGACTCACAGGTCGTGCCAAGCCAGAAAACTAGCGTGCCAAGGAGAATTTTTGCGTGCCAATCAGCTCACAGTCCATGAGTTGACTCATGAGTCGACTCATGCACTTCAAACCTTCATAACTTCAAAAATATAAGTCCAAATACAATGAAAATTTTCACCAATAGTTTCAAATCTTTTGTTCTATCAATGATACTATCAAATCAGGATTTTAGTAAATTACGATTTTGCCCTTGAAGAGCATAAAGCCTTTTTCAATTTAAAATTAATTGTATCCCTTCAATCTGCTTTGTAATCATCAAAATCAATTTAGGAGCAACAATCTCCTCCTTTTTGATGATGACAAAACACTTGAACAAAAAAAACATTTATGTGAATCATAATTTCAAAAGAATGCACTATAGGTGTATATGCTTGAAAAATATGATTCTTTTGGCATGTGATATAAATGGTCATATGCAAAAATAGTTTATCCATTTTCATAAAATTTGAAAAGAGTATTAGATCATTTTGAGTTTAAGATATATCAGAGCAAGAGAGAAAAATAAATTTTCAATATATCAGAGCAAGAAAAATAATTTTTACAATATTATCCGAAAGATTTTACAATGTATCAGAGTAAATGTTATAATTTAACAGAGAAAATTTCACACTGTATCAGAGCAAATATCAGAGAAACTTTCACACTGTATCAGATTAAATTTTATCATGTATCAGAGCAAGTTAAAAAAATTTTAGGGTGTATCAGAGTAAATCAAATTTCTTAAGATGTATCAAGGTAAATTTCATAAGATATATCAGAGCAAGTTTGAATTTTAAAATATATCAGAGCATATAAAAAAACTTATTTGCATTGTACTTATGATTTTGCTTTTTATTTAATTTCTGTTGATATCAATTTTCTCAAAATTTTTGTTTAATTTCTCAAAATACCATTTTTGTTTAATTTCTCCAAATATTTAATTTCTCCAATTTTTGTTTAATATCTCCAATATTTTTTGTTTAATTTCTCAATAATTGAATTGCTTTTTGTTTAATTTCTATTTGATGCCAAATTACTGTTTGATGCCAAATTTCTCATAATTTGTAATTTTGCTTTTGGGGTTTTGCCTTTGATGAGTTGCTTTTTGTTTAATTTCTCCCCCTTTTTCTTTCATAATTTAGGGTTTTGCTTTTAATGAGTTGCTTGCTTTTTGTTTAATTGTTTACTTTCTCCCCCTTTTTGACATCATCAGACATGGTTAGCTTTTCCTTTTTCAGAAATATTCTTTAATTTCTCCCTTTTAGAGTATATCACAGATGTTTGCTCCCCCTTAATATAGCAATTATCAACAGCAAACAACAATAAAGAGAAGACAATATTTCAACAAGGAGAATATATATAACCATAATATGATCAACATCATTACAAAAGGTAGAAATATAAAAAAGATGATTCCATTAAAAACATAATTGTTTCAATACATAGTTCTTTAAAATAAAATTCAATCAGCTAATTGTCAATACATGGCCCCAAGGTATAGATCCTAGAACAAGATACTAACACCTAGGATCTAGTAATGATCAAGATAAGTCAATGATCGGAGTCATCAGAGATAGGGTGAGGAGATGATGGATCAAAGTGCGTCCTCTACCCCGTCTGCCTCTGCCACGAGCAGGAGAGCGAGATGAACTGGGTGGCTGAGAACGCTGAGATGCTAAGGACTGAACAGAAAGGGTGAGTCTGATAGAATCAAGTACGTTCAGTGCTCTTGAAACAGATTGAAGTAGAGCAGTGAACTGAGTGGTAGCATGCTCACTCGATCCTGGATCTCTTTCCTCAGAATTCATATCCACCTTCTAGTGCTCCTCTGAGCCTACCAGCCTCTGCAGTGAGGTCTGTGACCTCAATAGTAGACTCCTGTGGCTGGGATGGGCCAAAGCAAGGACTTGCCCCTGCAAGTCAAGAACTCTGCCAGTCATCTCCAGACTGTGTCCTCAAGCTGCTGTATCCTGATGGACTGATCTGAAATCATCTGAAATACAGTGGAGATGTGGGGAGTAATGGTCTGATCAGAAGAGGTAGCTCCAAGTGCAAAAGAAGTACTACTCCACTGGCTAGACAGCAAAGAAGCCACACGCTGGAAATATGCTCGATCTGATCGTCAGCCAGTCTGAACTCTGAATGAGGTGCTCTACTCTCTGGCTGATACACTGGTGTGGGCATCCTAGTAAACTCTGAAGGGCCAGCCTCAGTATCAGGAATGAACTGGGTATCTGGTGAAGCTACCCTGAAGTCATGTACAGGAGAAGATGGACCTTCTTCTTCTATCTGCCTTCAGTCTGTCTTCAGTCTTGTTTCAGCTCTATCCTCAGTTCTTTCTTCAGAGCCCTTGATCCAACCACCAACAGTCTTTGTAATTCCCATTCGTGCAGGCTGTGTTGGTTGAAAGTGTCCACATGAGATAGCTTGGTAGCAGCCTCCCCCTCACAGCTAACTCCAAACCTCCTAAATACTCTAGTAAGGGCCATACCATAAGGCAAGTGTGCCTTGGATCTGTTCAAATTTCTCTCATGGCCTCTATCATAAGTGCAGGGAGGTTCAGGGGGGTCTGAGTGATGACATGAAACATGACACATACATCTCTTCTGGAAAGTAAGTCATGTCTACCACTCCTAGGAAAGAAGAGCTTTGAAACTATCTGATGCAGCACCCTCATCTCAATGGACAAAATCTTTGCTTCTAACTTGTTTAAACTTCCTGAATAAGTTTCTCCTAAGATAATTCTGATCCCCTCTTCTTTAATTGGGAGTTCCATATATGAATATCCTTCACTAGGCAACTGAAGTATTTCTCCCAATATCCTAGAATCCAGGCAGATATCAATTCCCTTTACAGTTGAAGTCACTGACCCGTTTCTATAATGTAGATTCTGGTAGAATTCTCTAACAGGTCAACATAGGTGACTTCCTTAAGAGAGTAATAGAGTTCCCATCCTTGGTTTTTAATTTTGGTAGCAAAAGTAAAACCTTCTTTCTCAAAGAATCGAAAATCTATATTTTTCTCGATTTCTACTTTTCTATCAGAAAGAGGATTCACACTGGGACTTATGGAGGATTGAGAGGGACCTTGAGTAGGTACTGAAACTAGAGTGGGAGCAGTTGAAGATGAGCGGCTGCCTTTTCTTTCTGATAATTTCTTCAGGCTCGCGGATTGATTTCCTTCTTTGGGGAAGCTTCATCTTTGGAGCCATATCCACTAAATAGCAGACAAGAAGACTTGAGTTGAGTGGAGGAGGGATCACAAGAGAGTGAAGAAGGATTTTGGTGGAGAAAAGAAGTGGATTTTGGAAGTTCGATAAAGTGCTAGGGCACGTTCCAACCGCGCCGAGCAAAGCGAGAAAGCACAGAAAATCCTTTTGAAGGAGGCGATTTTTGGTGGAGAGGAGGAGGGAGAATTGCCTCGAAATTAATCCTTGGATTTGGAGCAAGAAGAGTTGGAGAAGACGGCTTTTGGAAGAAGAACGATGGGAAGATGAGTCGTCTCACAAACAGTAACCCTTATAAAAACAATGAACCCGTTGAAAGTTGGTGGGATTTACAAGTTTGCCATTGAGTCGACTCATGGGGGTCGACTCATGAAGTTCAGAAAATCAGAAAAAATGTGAATAAATTCCAGAAAAATTTAAAATTTTGAGTGAAGGAATTTTGCTCAATGATAAGTTCTTAGAATGATAAATTTGAGCTTTTGGGACCAGGATAGATGTTGAAAATTGAGCTTTAATCAATTCTTTGGAAATTGAGAAATTTTAGGCAAATGGATCTAGAATTCCTAGATTTCTCTAATTTCACAGAATCTATCCTCACTAAGGGCCTTTGTAAAGATATCAGCTAATTGATTCTCAGTGCAAACATATTCAAGAATTATATTTTTGTTTTGAACATGTTCTCTTATGAAATGATATCTTATTTCAATATGTTTGGATCTTGAGTGTTGAATTGGATTTTTAGATAGATTTATGGCACTTGTGTTGTCACATCTTATTGGTGTTTCATTAAGTTTGATTCCAAAGTCTTCGAGTTGTTGCTTAATCCACAAGATTTGAGCACAATAACTTTCGGCTGCAATGTATTCGGCCTCAGCCGTAGACAGTGCCACCGAATTTTGTTTCTTGCTAAACCATGAGATTAGGTTAACTCCAAGAAATTGGCAAGTTCCACTTGTGCTTTTTCTATCTAATTTACATCCAGCAAAATCAGCATCTGAATATCCTAATAAATTAATTTGTGAGTCCTTAGAGTACCATAACCCTAGAGTTTGAGTACCATTTAAGTATCTAAGGATTCTTTTAACAGCATTCAAATGAGATTCTTTAGGATTAGATTGATATCTAGCACATAAGCAAACACTAAACATTATATCAGGCCTACTTGTAGTTAAATATAATAATGAGCCAATCATACCTCTATAGTATTTTAAGTCTACGCTTTTACCTTCATCATCCTTGTCAAGCTTACATGAGGGACTCATTGGTGTGCCAATTGGTTTGCAGTTCTCCATTCCAAATCTTTTGAGTAGTTCCTTGGTGTACTTGCTTTGGATGATGGAGATTCCTCTTTTGATTGTTTGATTTGGAGTCCGAGAAAGAAGGTGAGTTCTCCCATCATGCTCATCTCGAACTCCCCCTGCATAAGCTTAGCAAAGTCTTGACAAAGGGATTCATTAGTAGACCCAAAAATTATGTCATCAACATAAATTTGTATAATTAGCATATCATTTTGATTTCTTTTAATAAATAGGGTTGTATCTACATTGCCTCTTGAAAAACTATTATTTAGTAGAAATTTGCTTAGCCTTTCATACCATGCTCTAGGTGCTTGTTTTAATCTATATAAAGCTTTATTTAATCTAAAGACATGATTAGGAAAAGCATGATTTTCAAATCCAGGGGGTTGTTCTACATATACTTCTTCAGAGATATATCCATTTAAAAATGCACTTTTAACATCCATTTGAAATAACTTGAAATTCATAAAGCAAGCATATGCAAGTAGAAGTCTAATAGCTTCTAATCTAGCAACAGGTGCAAAGGTTTCATCAAAATCAATTCCTTCTTCTTGATTATATCCCTTAGCAACCAGTCTTGCTTTATTTCTAATTACATTTCCATGCTCATCTAATTTGTTTCTAAAGACCCATTTTGTGCCAATTATTGAATAATCTTTAGGTCTTGATACTAAGGTCCAAACATTATTTCTTTCAAATTGATTAAGTTCCTCTTGCATAGCATTAATCCAGTTATGATCATTTTCAGCTTCTTCAAAAGTTTTAGGTTCAAGTTGAGATACAAAAGCACAATGATTAAGTACATCTCTAAGTGAAGAACGTGTTTTTTACCCCATGCATAGGATCACCGATAATTAACTCCTTAGGGTGGTTGTGAACATACCTCCATTCCTTGGGTAGGTCATTTGTACCTTGAGGTTGTTCTTGAATTTCTTCACTTCTCTCATCTTGTTTATCTTCTTGATCCTTGTCTTCTGGAGTTGCTGAGTCTTTCAGAGTGATCTCCTTCATACCTTCTATTAGTGGCTCTGCATCATCAACACCCTCATTCTTCCTTGAAGGAAGATCGTTAGATTCATCAAAAACAACATGAATGGACTCCTCAACTACTAAAGTTCTTTTGTTGAAAACTCTAAATGCTTTACTAGTGGAGGAGTAACCTAAAAAGATTGCTTCATCTGATTTTGCATCAAATTTACCAAGTTTTTCTTTTCCATTATTTAATACAAAACATCGGCAACCAAAGATATGAAAATATGCAATATTTGGTTTTCTTCCTTTCCAAAGTTCATAGGGGGTTTTCTTTAAAAATTGTCTAATTAAAGCACGATTTAAAATGTAACATGCTGTGTTAATAGCTTCCGCCTAAAAATATCTTGGAAGGTTGCTTTCACAAAGCATGGTACGGGCCATTTCTTCTAAGGTTCTGTTTTTCCTTTCAACTACCCCATTTTGTTGGGGTGTCCTAGGAGCAGAGAAGTTATGGCCAATTTCATTTTCATCACAAAAATTTTCAAAATCTTGATTTTCAAATTCAGTTCCATGATCACTTCTAATATTTTGAATTGAAAACCATTTTTCATTAGAAACTTTTCGATGAAATTTAGTGAAAATATGAAAAGTTTCATTTTTGTGAGCCAAAAAGAAAATCCAAGTAAAACGAGAGTAATCATCTATAATTACAAGGCCATATCTTTTTCTTCCTAGAT